>NW_028246717.1:0-150177 GCF_964263255.1 Lissotriton vulgaris | reverse complement strand
TAAGTAGTAGGCCCAGTGGACTCCCAAGATGTAGCAGAAGAACAAACCTTGCTACAATCCAAGAGGTTCAAACTGAGAGACTAATCACATTTGATAAACCTGCAGTGAATAAAAAAGGACTATGCAATAAAGCCATTGAACTTGTGCCTCTTGAAACCCAAATTGCAACAGTTCGTCAAGAAACACCTGTCTACAATGATGTAGCCTCTGACTATACTAATATGACAAAGAAAGAAGCAAATTCAAAGATTAAAGAAAATCCGGAAGCAATTCCAACAATTGACAGAATTGCATCTTGCTACTTTATCAACTTCGATGACTTTTCTGATGATCCAAGTGAACATGAAGACAAGCCAGCAAACAAAACTTTCAAAGACAAAATTACAGAACTCTTTCATCAACCTGGAGAAACATATCTGATTTCACCCTGGATTGAACTGTAGATTGTGTTAGGTGTACTTTTCCTCCTGCTCTGGCTCATTTTGGTTTTAAGCTTGGGAAGAATGATTGATGGAAAATACAGTACAATGGACAAAGCAAGTCAGAACATCAACTTGGTTCTAAAACCTCACAGATCCTCTCATATTGAAAAAAAGAGTACTATCATCAGTGAACATCACATCCATTCCTATACCTGGTGGTCTAGCATGGAACAATACTGATTACGAAATCTATGGCCCGGTTGAACTCTTGAAATATCCACATCAGTTCAAGATTTCTTTAAGTGACTTTGTAGCACCTAGTACTTTCTCTGATGATTGGGACTTTGAAAATATTAATAATATGATGTTGTACTTAGAAATGTCAGCAAGATTTACAGAACATGATTATTTAGAAAGTTCATCGAATTATGAAGAAATGTATTACTTTAATCATTTTGGGCATCATTATTTGCATAAATCTGCTAATCCTAGAAATCTTTTCAGTTATAATCAATGGGAACATTGTCCAACTCCACCAAAAGGCAGTTCGAAAACATTTTATGAGAAATTCCCATACTTCTCAGGGTTTATTATCACTGATCCAGAAACGTTTTATTTTAAAATTATGAATAAGACAGGAATGAAAAACATGTTGACAAACACTAAACTGATTTATTCTGAAAAAGTTTATGAAAAAATTTCTACATTTGGTTTTGAATTTTGGAAAAACAACATTGAGACAAAAACTGTCTGGGGTACAAAAGAATGGCAGGTACAAGGACTAGAATCATTATTCAGAGCCTGCATGATCCCAGAATAAATAATGTTCCTGAATGACACCATTCAACAAACAACCTGTCTTGGTCTAGCCAAGATAAAAGATTTAAACAACCCGTCTATAACAAAGCCTATGCCTGATAAGAATAACACTACAGATGAGGGGTTAGACGTGTCCTATATTTTAAAACAAAACAGAACAAATCCTGAATGGAACAAATGGTTGATGTAGCCTACAGACACTAATAACTGTCAAGATAGATTCCTGAACAAAATACAGGGATTCAAACAGAACAGGCCAGACCCAAGATATTCCCAGAGACAACATCCAGGGATAATAACAACATACAGTGTAGGAAACTATGCCTCGAATGGCTGCAGAAATCCACACTACCCGAAATTAAGCAACACTTTACTTAAAGAAGGTGCTGACTTGCAAGATTTCTTACTGGGACCTCGCAAACAAGGTAAAAAATGTTTCACATACGCCGGTATATACGCAGCTTATAATGAATCTTGGAAAATAACACAAATTGAAACTGCAGAAACAATACGAGAAATTGATCGTATTAATTTGGAAAAATCACTTTCTGTAGTGGACAATGGGTTAACGACTCTGTCCTCCAGAATTTATTCACTGGACAGCATTGTATCATCTGCTATTGATATAATAGAACAGGATATGCCAGTCCCAATTACGTTCTATTGTACAGTTAGGCTGGACGTTACAAAATTTGCGTTTAGGCAACGTGCCATGGCGTCTAATCCACACAACGTCATTATTTTCTATGTTTAACCTTACTGATAAACAAATCTCTTTGGCACAAAGAGGGGCAGACTATACAGTGCTGAGCATTGAAAAACTAGAAAAATTACCATTGACAATGTCAGAACGACCGGTCATTGAGTGGATAATCCATGGAACGATTACAATCCCGATAACAACTTTTCAGTTTCAAAATTTCTCGCTGAGCACTCAATAAAGATAATATCCTTATGTCAAAGTTGATCCATCAGTAATAATAGTTACAAGTCCTTTTCAAGTCAGACACCAGAGTTCTTTAGTAATCGTGATGTAGATCCACTTTATTTATGGACTTCAGACTTCACAATTCTTAACACAATCTGCAGCCAACACGTGTTTCGTTGGGCATCAATCTCATACCTAATCAACTTCCTCAGGGCTGCAAGCCAGAAAGATAATAGGAACATAATATAATATACCTCTTTTTTATAAGCTGTCCATAGTATATACCGTTGGCAAAAGATTTTTTAGATACTTAAATATAAAATCACCACCTAAGTGAAAAAGACATAGTTCCCTCATGATTGTGACGAAATGATCCTAGTAAATATCCATAATGTGACTCCCGGTGTCTCATTTTAGTTTACAAAACATTCGGATTTTAAGCCAAATTAACAATTCATATATAATCAATAAAATTTACCTATATTCAATAAATCTTCATTCCAACATTTTCTTTATAGTGAAAGTTCTAACGGTAGAACCTGAAATGATATAAGGGTACTGTAAGTCCCGACCCAAATGCTCGTGTCCGATGTTGAGAAAGGTCACCAAATAACTCTAATTACTATCACTTATATTTGTTCTTAATCTCCAATGTTAATATGCAATTCTGGTTTTCTGCAAGCTCAATGTATACCTTAAAATCTGTCAATATTAAGGAAACAGCTATTAAAAATCTATTAGCTTTATTCGTTAGACTATTGCAGACTTATTCATTCTGCTAACCACTCACGGTAAATATCAAATGGTAGGCTTCTAACTCCTCAGCTTCTAGCACCAAAATATATTAGACTTCTTTGGTAGCTGCCGCTCTCTATTTAAACTGCAATGAGAGTGTAACATTCAGTAATACAAACATAAATCTAATGTCGCTCTCTATTTAGCAATCTATTCAATAATGCTTGGCATATGTTGCGTTCTGATAGAGACTTAAATCCGTTCCTGACAGACAAACCGAGTGTTACATATCGAAAAGGGATGACTATTGCTAATTTTGTCAGTCCAAGTTATCCAAAACCTTTAATACCAACAAGCCAAAGTGACTGGTTACGTGTACGTCAAAAAGGTTTTCATTACTGTGGTAATTGCAGTTCCTGCTGGTGGGCAGTGAAAAAAGTACAAAAGTTTGAATATAATGACACAGGTACATTTTATATTGACACCTTTATAAATTGCGAAACCACATTTGTAATTTATGTAATTGCCTGCTCATGTGGAAAAATATACATGGGTAGCACTGTCAGAAGACTCAGGGACCGAATGGTGGAACATTACCGGGCTTTGAAAAATGGAGACACTAGATATCCTATTGCCTCACATGCTATCCAGAATAGAAATGACTCTGTGAATCATAAATTTCTTTATCATGGTATAGAGCATGTTACTTTGGATAGACGGGGAGGAAACAGGTTATTAAAATTGAGACAGAGATAGGCAAAATGGATTATGGTCCTTCGAGCTGTAGAGGATGGTCTTAATATTGATACGGAGTTACAATTCTTCTTAGGTGACCATTAGTACAGGCAACTTGGACTATGATGATGCTAACTGTATTAATGAGATAAGTGAATAAGTGGTGATTATATGAATCAAAATATCAGAAATGGAATGATATAATATTCATAATGTTAACTGAGAGATATGATAATGTTTGTTAATGTGAATTCATTTCAATTTGTATCCACTGTTTTAAGATTGTAAACAATCTCCGTGATATGTAGTAGATTAACTACAGAAATATGGGTGCTTCAAATGCCTATGTCAAGACCCCACTTGAATCTATGAAGGTGTTATTTGTTAGTATATGCTTACTAGACACTGCAACATGGAGTGGCGTGGGGCGCTCGCTGTCCGGATACCCTAGCTCGTGCCCTGTGAAGTGAGAAAGGTGAAAGAGAAACTAATTTTGAAAGCAGATTATGACTAGTAATAATAAATCTGTATGTCCATTACATAAGACGACAAGGTTAGTGAAAACTGAGAATATTAGTTTTATACTTTTTGCCCATTCCAAAATGGCGGGCATAAAAACGTTGAGAGCCCAATCTATTATGGCGTCCACACGGAGGATTACAGTCGATAATCAAATGTTTATAAGATGGTTATTCACTAATAACTACCTAAAAGAGTTAATAATCATTATTATATAACAATAGGTGATTATGATTGTATCGCGACGAAAATATTGACTTTATCGTAAATTTGCCGTAATATTATTGCGCAATATAGGATTCGATGACAAATTTAATTTGAACGGTTTCTTAAATATATGTAACCGCTTTACTTTCAAAATAAGCAATCGTTAGATGTTATAGTTCTAAGAAAGTACGAGTGAGGTAGTACTTAAGCAAGATGACGGCTAACATGCACGCCAGCGAACCAAACACGGAAAGACTGTGCCGAGATACTATGGTGAGTTGCTATTCGATCCGAATTAGGGATGGGCAACAAAATATTTTGATACCTACTTATTTGGACGTTTCTTTAACAGATATTTGACGCTGTTATACTTGAAGGAAGGTTTGAGAGTTTAAAGATAATTAAGAGTGGATTTAAAAAAACGAAGGGTTTCGATATTCGGAGTAGGTAAGTCTTACTCCTTAGTGGAGACGGGAATCCATGTAGAAAGTAATAATGCATAATGTGGATTCAATTGGTGTTTTACAATTTTTTCTTTCTTGACTAGATTAGTTATTAGACTGGGAAACTTATTAAGAGAGTGAGGAAGACTTGGTGGTTTGATTATTAGAACAGGTAACTATAAAGGTTACAAAGTTAACTTCATGCATATTTGATTACTCAAATGTTAATAATGTGATGTTATTTACTTATAGACACGGACTAGTGGATTTTCGATTTTGGATTTACTATAAGGGATTCACGTGTCTGTTACCAATAGAGGTTCTCTGACCCATAATAGGGTGAGCATTACTGAATACATTGCTAAATAGAGAGCGACATTAGATTTATGTTTGTATTACTGAATGTTACACTCTCATTGCAGTTTAAATAGAGAGCGGCAGCTACCAAAGAAGCCTAATATATTTTGGTGCTAGAAGCTGAGGAGTTAGAAGCCTACCATTTGATATTTACCGTGAGTGGTTAGCAGAATGAATAAGTCTGCAATAGTCTAACGAATAAAGCTAATAGATTTTTAATAGCTGTTTCTTTAATATTGACAGATTTTAAGGTATACATTGAGCTTGCAGAAAACCAGAATTGCATATTAACATTGGAGATTAAGAACAAATATAAGTGATAGTAATTAGAGTTATTTGGTGACCTTTCTCAACATCGGACACGAGCATTTGGGTCGGGACTTACAGTACCCTTATATCATTTCAGGTTCTACCGTTAGAACTTTCACTATAAAGAAAATGTTGGAATGAAGATTTATTGAATATAGGTACATTTTATTGATTATATATGAATTGTTAATTTGGCTTAAAATCCGAATGTTTTGTAAACTAAAATGATACACCGGGAGTCACATTATGGATATTTACTAGGATCATTTCGTCACAATCATGAGGGAACTATGTCTTTTTCACTTAGGTGGTGATTTTATATTTAAGTATCTAAAAAATCTTTTGCCAACGGTATATACTCTGGACAGCTTATAAAAAAAAGAGGTATATTATATTATGTTCCTATTATCTTTCTGGCTTGCAGCCCTGAGGAAGTTGATTAGGCATGAGATTGATGCCCAATGAAACACGTGTTGGCTGCAGATTGTGTTAAGAATTGTGAAGTCTGAAGTCCATAAATAAAGTGGATCTACATCACGATTACTAAAGAACTCTGGTGTCTGACTTGAAAAGGACTTGCAATGGACTTGTAACTATTATTACTGATGGATCAACTTTGACATAAGGATATTATCTTTATTGAGTGCTCAGCGAGCAATTTTGAATTTGAATACCTAGAGCTTTTTGTTCAAGGGAATTTGGGGGAGTGAGGTGACCTTCCCTGTCTTGCTTTTGAGCACCTGCTGTGATTTGTTCATTCTTTACTTGAGCCAAATTCCTGCAGAGCGCCCGCTTTCTAGCCCTGTTACCTCAACTTTAATTTATTAATTTTGGGTTGGGCAGCCGCATTAGGCTCTCAGACACTACTTGCTATAATGAATCGTGAACAAGAAGCCTTAGATTTATTTAAGAACTTGAGTACTGGCTCTTCTATTAATGTAGCAGTGGCAGCAACTACTCAAACAAAGCAGGAGGGACTTAGAGCCAAATTTGTAAGACTTGAGAAATTAAAAAAAGCAGAACTTAATAAGTGGTGGGATGCAGTAACACTGAAACAATATTTAACTTTGAACCGCATTCCGAGAGGTTTGAGATCAACGATTATTCCTACTTATGAAGATCTGGAACCGGATTTGTTAGATAAGTGGGAGCGTGAGTTAATACTGGCTCTAGTAATTTGATGAGAATATTGATTGACAATGCAGAACGCAAGATAGCTAAACTTTTAGTAGAGATACAAGCTTGAAGTCCATAAATAAAGTGGATCTACATCACGATTACTAAAGAACTCTGGTGTCTGACTTGAAAAGGACTTACAATGGACTTGTAACTATTATTACTGATGGATCAACTTTGACATAAGGATATTATCTTTATTGAGTGCTCAGCGAGAAATTTTGAATTTGAAAACCTAGAGCTTTTTGTTCAAGGGAATTTGGGGGAGTGAGGTGACCTTCCCTGTCTTGCTTTTGAGCACCTGCTGTGATTTGTTAATTCTTTACTTGAGCCAAATTCCTGCAGAGCGCCCGCTTTCTAGCCCTGTTACCTCAACTTTAATTAACTTTTCAGTTTCAATACTGCCAAAAGTATATACCAGCAGGCCTGTATGAAAGGTTGGGTAAAGGATACATCAAGTCAACCTGGAATTTGCCTTATACACATAGATGTTGGAGTAGGGGGCAAGAAAGAGGTATTTCTTAGTGGTAACAACTGTAAAAAATCACTAAGCAGTACACTTCTGTGTCAAGGAATTAACTTGCATGGAGCCTGCGAAGGTTCATCAAATAACCTTTCATGTCACCTGCACGGCACCCCCTGCTACAGAGATAGAGCCTTTTTTCAGACAGCTTTCCAACGGCAGCTACGTTCTAATAAGTGACCACAGCTGTTGTGGCATGGTGCCAGGAAAAGCCTATCTCGTGAGCGTTACTTCCATGGTCACTTGTTGTATGCAAGTATTGTATCCAAACAGCAAAACAGACATGGAGGCGGCAATATGGCCTTCTTTGAATGTCTCTTCTATTTGAATTGATACTTTAAGCAGAATGAAGTCTATTCTTTTACAAACAACTGTGCCTTTAACCTCGTCTAGAGAAACGTATGATCTGCAAGTTGCAAGGACAGCAGCAGAGATACATGCATTATTATCAACAAATTGCCCCGTACATTTCGTAGAAATGTTAAGTCAAATCTTAAACATGTCAGATACCAGTGGCATCGCACATGTATTTAAGACAATTTTTTCGGGACTGTTAGCACATTTTGAAGCAGTTCTTGGCATCTTCCCGAATTTCGTACATTCTGTGTTCGGCGGCCTGCCTCTCATCTTGGGACTCGTAGCAGGAATCTTATTTTTGTTCCTTCTGCTCCGATATGGCAAGTCAAGTCACAGACAAAACTCAGGCTACAATGGAAGACACGATCCTAGCAATGCAATACCGAGTACGGATCACTAAAGTCCTCAGCTTGGCTCGGCTAGGAGATCTGAATACTACCTTGTTTCTTTCATTCAGACCAATCTGGCAAGATTGCATCTTACCTGTTCTACGATGCCTGCTTTGCAGAGAAGAATGCTTCTTAGACGTCTGTCTCACACTCCCATCTGCAGTACCTATGGATGTTGATACTTTGCTTGGTTCGGTAACGGCTCATGCAAAGTGTTGTCCCCAGCGGCTACCCATTCTGATGACGGCATTTGTTTAGACTTCACCATTACGATTAGGTGGAGGTGAGGTACGAGATGAAAGGGGCACACAGGTACAACCTTCCTTGACCATTGCTGATCTGAACACCGATGATGGCAATGCTTCGCACATATATGCACTATTTCTACTTTTTCGGACCTGGTCCAACTTTCACCTACTGTTGTAGACAAATTCTTTACCAGCCTATCTGAGTTAATGTTCTCTTGAGAATAACTTTTGAAATAGCAAGCATACAGCATTCCCTGAACTCTGAATTCGGCCTAGAGTTTTGATAAACAGAACTTCTAAAAAACATTGGAACTATTTTTCTTCCCAGAAACGAAATTATTTTTCTCCAGTTCCCAAAATATTTACTTTTTTTGGCAAATGATACTCTGCTTAAAGTAGAACTATTCTTAGAGAACAAGATTTTTAATTTTAAAATCTCTAGAGACAAGGAAAAGCTAAACACCTTCTTGTTTACTCGAGAAAGTTTCTAGTGACCTCTGAGCTAGCTGGCACAGACAATTAAGTCTAACATATTCAATAGAGACCTAGTCGACCTCAGTCCTACGTCTAAACTATTGTTTATGTTATTCCAATGCGCAGAGCCTATTGGGAATATAGGAACTACACTACAGTCTGCATGTAGTAAGGTGAAGTCCAATGTTACTTTATGTATTCTGCTTTCAGTCAGTCAGTCAGTCAATAACACTTTATTTCGGCAGGTTACAGCCATAAAATACAGAATATAATATAAAATGAACATGTCAACTTCATCTTAAAAATAACTTAAGAAATTGCAAAATTAATAAGAATTGAGCAAACATGGTTTAATACTGGAAAGTTTTAAAATTTCATTTGTCAAGTGCTTTCCCCACTCTACACAATGGAATAGCGGCAAACACCCAGGCGAAGATGGAGCATAAAGACATACAAATAGCATTGGACTTTCGGGCATCATTACCAACATTTTAATCAACAGTTTCTTTTAAAATAGCCTACATTAAAAAAATAAATATATAAATTACACTAAGAAACCTAAGAAAAATCGAAAGGTACAAAGAACCTCATAGGTCTCAGTGAATGGACTTATCAAAGTTAAAATGCATCAGAGTTCTCCACTCGGCCTAACACATGCTGCCTACGTTTACACCACATTGCAAATAAGAACTTGGCGATTGTGACAACGAAAATTGGGCAGATTATCATATTTAAATAACCTATAGGCCACAGTATGGCTTCTTATGCCCAGATTTCTACAAAGTTGGAGGATCCATTTGGCCCTGGCTATCCTATATGCAGGGCAAAAAAAGATCACGTGGATCTTATTTTCTTCAATAGTTTTGCAACCGGGACATAACTTTTTTTCCTCCGCCCACCTATTTGTAAACACATACAGCGGAAGCGCACCCGTGCCTAAATTGAAGAAACAATTTCTTGGCTGCTAAAGGCTGAATGAAGTCAAGACCAGGTTCCTGTCTATAGCACTGTTTAGCATCCAGGAACCTAGAGGTTAGACAGGAGGAATCTATAGACTGGATTAGGTGCTCCATTCTATATCCAGTCCAGACCATAGGTAATTTCTCCCAATGTTACGTAGTGAGTCCCAGGTGAAAATCAGCCAGGGGATCTTCCAAAACCCAAGTAGAGCCTTAATGGGGTTAATGGGGTGCTTTGGGGGAGACCCAAAAGTTGCTTTAGGAAGTTGTTTTCCATCACTGTCAAGGATCTACTAGAACAATGACCCCGGAGTTCTGCTCCATACACTGTGGCCCCCCCTTGCTTGGACCTTGTAGATTTCTACCGGAGGGCCGATGACTTTTACTGCGCAACTTCTGTGGACTTTTAGAATGCCCCCACTAGCTTGGATTAGTTTTAGGTTTACCTTGGTGGTCTGTGGCCCCCATTCCATTTTGTCATTTATGGTGACCCCCAAGAAGTCAAATACTGGGACCCTATCTAGGGGCTTAGAATCCAAGTTAGGGTGGGGACAATTAGTGGAGTCAGCGTGGAAGACCATGTATTTTGTTTTATTTATATTAACCTCCAGATTTCTTTTTTTGCAAAACAAGCTAAATGCTTTTAGGACACGCTGCATTCCCAGGGGTGTTTTAGAGAGGAGCAGCGTGTTATCCGCAAACATCAGTGCAGGGATTTTGCAGTTGGCAAGTTTTGGGAGTCTATGTCCCTTACAGCTAACAAATCCTTGATTAAACCATTGTCTCACCCCCTTCTCAACCGGGGAGGGCGCTGTAAATTTACCGCCTTTTCCATATCTTACCCTGGCAAAGGTGCCACTGTGGAGTCGTTTAAGCTGATGGCAGAGATAAGTTGGTACTCCCATCTCAAGCAGTAGAGCCCATAACTGAGCACGATCTACTATATTGAATGCAGATTTAAGGTCCACGAACGTAAGGTAGAGGGAACCGCCTTCCAATATTGTGGTTTTCCAGTAGATCAGCTGAAGTCTAAACAGCTGATCAATTGTTGAGATTTTTGACCTGAAACCTGCCTGTAACGGAGTTAAAATATTGTGGTCATCCATCCAAGTCTGCAATCTTCCCAGTAGAACACGAGCAAAGATCTTTTGGGTTACATCTATTAGGCTAATAGGCCTATAGTGACCCGGTTCCAGTGGGGATCCCTTTTTAAAAATGGTGATGATCTGCGCCCCCGCCCAGGTCGGTGGATGATTCATGCCACGCAGGACGGCATCAAAAAGGGACTGCAGATACGGGGTCCAAATGGTCGGTTCAGATCCAAACAGGTCTCCTGGGACCCGGTCCAGACCTGGAGCCTTGTTCGGCAGGACTTTGGCCAGAGCTACAGATACCTCAGCCAGCGTACAAAGTGGTGTGTCGTCAGGAGTGGGCTCCGTTATGTCTATAATTGGGGAGCCCGTCTCTGAGTTTCCCGTTCGATTCTTTGAGTATAAACGTTTAAAATGGGAATGCCAGACCTCTTCCCCGAGGTTCGGTTCAATGGCAGACCTACACTCAGAATTACCTGTTTTCACCAGGTTCCAAAACCCTCTTGGATCTTTATCAATTAGGGCAGTCTTTATTGCCTGCCACCTCTCAATTTCCCAATCACGCTTTGCAGCTAAAATGGTATTTTTAAAATGTGCCCTTGATGCTCATATTGCACCCCCTGCGAAGATTTGCCAATAGGAAGCTTTACGCCTCTTAACAGGCCCTATTATACCAGGAGTTGTTGGATCTAGCCATTTTCCTTTTAGGGGTTGACTCATTAAAAAAGAACCCTCTCAGGTTGCCTATCAAATCCAAATGATTATTCCCCAACTCCTCAAGATAATGACTAACGTCAGCACTTTCAATAATAAAGCATGCCCTTTCAAGGAAGGGGATAATAGATTCATACAAAGATGCCATATCCTTCAGGGTTTGTGTGAAGGATGCCCAACGTATCCTTCTACCCCCATCTGTTAACATCAAGTCCGGGGGAGGTAGGCCTTTGTCGGCATGAGCTGATTCCTGTTCAGGCCAATCCAGGGTTATAACCAAAGGGTTATGGTCACTTTCTATACAATGGTGGACCTGAAAGTCTAAGACCCTATGCCATAAGTCCACATTTATCAGGGCATAATCTATAGTTGATTTCTGACCCGTCCTCCCAAATGTAGACTTACCAGGATAGTCGCCAGATAACCGGCCATTACAAGCCCTTAATGAATCATTAAGAGTGAGAGTAGTCATCTGCAAGACTAGGGGAGTCCAGGCCTTAATTGGATAATGATTGTAAATTGGGATTCCCCAGGATGTGTCCTTTTCACTCGTGATGGGGTCTGGTAAGCCAATGAGGGGTTCAAAATGGCAATTGAAATCCCCCCAATGATGAGGAAAGCTTGCTCAGGTAGCATTATGAGGATGGCTGCCAAACAATCTAGCGTCTGTGAAGTCTGTCCATGCCTAACTGGGCGGGAATACACATTAATGATAATAATCTTTGGAGACTTGATAGGGGAGACCATAATACATAAAATATCCAGGGAGTGAGTTTCTATCAATTTTACTTCACATTTAGGATGTGAAGCAACCCATGTGCACAAACTTCCTGAGGGTCTTCCCCTTGGCCCATGTGTGGCTGGTTTCCAAAACGTTGCGAACCCTTCTCTATGTGTGGGGTTCAGAGACCACGTCTCCTGGAATAGGCAAATCTCATGGGTTGGTCCATCTTAGCATTTAGGTCAGCTACATTCCAGGACAACATTTGTAGGCCCTGTTGCACTGCTAACTTATAACTCTGGATAGCTATAAGAGGGGGGCCGAAGTGGGTGTCCTCAGATAGGTTCGCTTCCTCAACCATACCAATAGCTTCTTCAATATCAATTGGATTGCAAGCTGCATTCCCTACAGCAATTACTATATCTTGGGGGGCATCACACATCATTGATTGCTGATCACAAACTTCACCGCACTGTAGGATCTGCGGCTCGTTAAACTGTCGAGAACTAGCAATAGGTCGCTCAGTGCACATCCCCTGCAGTCACCCTGGGGGGTTCCCCACTCCCCTCCTCTTTATCGGAATCAACTATACCACCACAAGGGTGGGAAACCTCATGGCCGATCCAAGGTCCTGGTAGACGGGCCCTGTCACCGAGGTTATATCCGGGAGTCAGTCAATCCAACTGATCCAAAACACTTAACCTGTTGCTAACAGGGTGAGGGACTTGTAGTAAGCTGTTAAAGGTGTGGAACCCGAAATTTACACTAGCCTTCTGGGCTGGGGTGGTCCATCTTTCCCATGATATAGGTCTTCTCTCTGGTAGTAGGTGAGCTCGTTGGTGGGGATGGAAGAAGGTTAGGGGTAGTGACAGAATACCAGTGTCCCCCTCCCGGTGTGCCAGTTACATATATGTTCAACCACCCTCCTGTCCCTGAAATTGATCACAATACAATCTCCCTCAAAACATTTCCTGCCTTGACCCATCTAGCTAACTCTTCGAGCAAATAGTATTTCGCTGTACACCTGTGGTGGTAATGGCTTATTTGTATTTAACCAGTGGGTACATTTATTTTTAACTCGGTATATGTCTCCAAAACACCCTGTTCCAACACCGGTACTTTTACCAAGACAACCACGAATGGGGTCGAGGCAGAAGGTAAATCAATTCATATTAAAGAAGGGGTCGCTGCACAGGGAGTAAAGTGGGACGAACGGTCATCAAAGCCTTTGACATTGTGCGAGGGGTTAGGTACACTATCTCCCCCCAGAGGGCAAGGCACTGGACACAAAGGCATATTCAGTGAAGCCCCCCCATTTTGTGTATTGTCAGTATTCGCGGTAGTACCACCCACAACAGGCCCGGTGACAGAAATAGAAGGCAAACTCGGACGCACACTTGGCTGCTGAGGGATGCTCCGGGGATTACAAGAGGCACTCTCAGTTGAGTCTGGGAGCCCCCCTTGGGAACCCAGAGGTTTGTCCCTATTACGATGGTTTAATAAAGAAAGTGATTCAAGGTGCGACAATTTGTCTTCAATAAGCAATAGTCTCTCGATGATGGGAGTCAATGAGGAAGTAAGTAACGCGCCCAATTTATTCCAAAAGTCCTCGTCAACTTGGGGTGATGGGGCTCCAACTAAGTCAATCGGTGGTGAGCCTAAGGATGTGTGAAGATACCTTCTCTCAGGAGAGTCCGGCAAAGTGGGAGTCTGGGGAGCACCAGTTGGGTTAGGTTTATGAGTTTTCGCATTTTTCTTCCTCTGTGATCCCTCACCCCGTTTTCTCTTTGCTGCGAGTTCTGGCACACGGGCCGTAGATTGAGATTTAGCACTGCATAGCGACCTTGTCGATACTCGTGGACATGAGGAGGAGTCGGAGACTATTTGTCCTGGGACCACAGGTTTGGGATTAGCTGGGTATTCCTGAGTCGGGGTAGTCCCGGGCGTGGTTGTTGTAACGTGCGGGGGCTGGTCGGTGGCTCTCCCCTGTGCTAAAATTTCAATAGACCCATCAACGAGTCTCTCCGGAGACCTTACATTCATTAGCCCTCCCAAAGACAAACGTTTGGATTGTACTGTCTCCAGAGAAAGTCTCCGCTCAGTCATTGCAATTTCATGAGCCAATACAGTGGTTGCCCTTATTATAAACTGGTCTAGGGTGCCAGCGACAGAGCCCCTCATTGGCGGGTTCTTCCCCTTTCCTCCGCCAAGAGCCATCTTTAGCACCTCACTACCGCAATTATAAGCCAAAAAGGTTTTTGAAGACGAGCGCTGGGCTAATACCTTATGTGAGCTAAGGCACAAAGCGAAAACTGACCTTTTCAGATGTGGCAAGTTAGAGAGGAGGCCCGGCCCTTCCTCTTCCGTCCTCGAATGTGCTCAAACGGGCCCGCCCTTGGCCCGGGCTTGGCCTAGGTGAGCCCGCGCACGTCCCGCGCCGCGGGAGCCCGCTCCGAGTTTTGTAGGGTGGGTGGCGGCTGGCGTAGCTCCTAGCACGATACTGCACTGCCCTCTGGGATATGGAGTCCCCAGGCAGTCCGCGGTCCGCGATTGGGAGCAAGGAGAGGCATCAGGTAATCCTGCAGCAGCAGTGGGCCTCCCGGCCGAATACCAAGAGGGGCAGCAGCAACGCGATGCGGGCAACAAAAGACCAATCCTGGTGGCAAAGGGTCAGTAAAAGAGCGTCCCGCGCCGCGGGAGCCCGCTCCGAGTTTTGTAGGGCGGGTGCCGGCTGATGCAGCTCCTAGCGCGAGACCGCACTGCCCT
The DNA here is from genome assembly GCF_964263255.1 of Lissotriton vulgaris. Taxonomy (NCBI): domain Eukaryota; kingdom Metazoa; phylum Chordata; class Amphibia; order Caudata; family Salamandridae; genus Lissotriton; species Lissotriton vulgaris. The sequence continues at coordinate 135,285 of NW_028246717.1, read as the reverse complement.
CTAGGATATGGAGTCCCCAGGCAGTCTGCGGTCTGCGCTTGGGAGCAAGGAGAGGCGTCAGGTAATCCAGCAATAGCAGTGGGCCTCCTGGCCGGATCCCAAGAGGGGCAGCAGCAATGCAATGCGGGCAACAAAAGACCAATCCTGGTGGCAGAGGGTCAGTAAAAGAGCGTCCCTGCTTTCAAGCAATGTGCTTGTTTGCTCAAGAGTCGCTCCAATCTTCTCTACAGCCTGTAACACAGTATCCAGCTTGGTGCCAAGGGACATACATGAGTTGGTGGATCTGCTGCTACTAGGTTTCCAGATGATTTCTCCATAGTTGATGCCTGACGTGGCGTCATAGGTTGGGTTCCTGAGCACAGGCGATCCATGGCCAGCTGGCATGCGTTGAATACTTGAAGGTTCAAAGACGGTTGGGGTATGCCTGGTATTCCATGTGCACCTGCCTGTCATTTGACTCAATGGCTAGGAAGAGTACCAGAAGCATAGTGTGTGATGTTCACCAGGGACTGAAGTCAGCCCAGAGAGGATGTCCGCGCTGCCCCACCAAAGGCTTCAGAGTCCATGCGGAAGCACCACCAGAAAGGACCGCTTGAGTGCGCCTTAGCGTGGAACAGAGTGTCGCAGAACAAGCAGCACATTGAGGCACTAGGCAGGTGTGCCCATACAGGAGCCCAGGGGCAGCTGCATTAAGTGGGACCCACTTACGTGAGCCAGGAGGAGTGTGGTGGCGCCATAGCAAGAGCAGTCCCTGTCATCTAGTTGATTGCACTATTTTTATAAACATCTGTATATTCGAGTTTTGTTATTAATCATCTGCTTGTATGTTAGATATATGACATTCTCATACTTATACAATGTTTCAGCAGGTTTGATGCTCAAGTATTGGTTGCAACCATTCTATAAGTTCTTGTCTACCCACTCTACATATTTTTCATTACTTTAATGAGTTTGCCAGTAAGTAATACTGGGCACTAGGTGCCTATGTTTGTTAGAACTGCTGGTTAGAAACTGTGCAACAGATTTGAACATGTATAGCAAAAACTGCTGATCATACATTGTGTTTGTATTAAACTACTCATGGCCCTTTACATTTACACAGTGCTGTAGCGGCATTACAGATGTGGCTTATAACATTTCATATATAATACATTTCTATTTGCTTCCCTTGTTACATAAAACGAAGTGGGGTGGGTAGTACTACCTTCACAGTAAAAGCACCATGTATTGCCACTATGCTATTTGGGGGCTGTGAGTGAGTGCTGCACATATCTTCATTTGTATTGTCAAGACTTGGGTCGCTCCATGATCCCCCGGCCAACGATTCTTCAAGCCCAAGAGCACAGGGGACCAGATGCAGATACCAAGGGGAGAGGAGACCCTTCCAGTCTAACTTCCTCTAGAGGGAGTCTTCTAGAGGTTGTGCATTCTCACCTACTGTGACTCTTCCGGGAAATGGGTTGTAAGGTCCATGTCACTATCCTCCACTAACCATAAAATTCCTGCAGCATGACCTCCCATTGCATCGCTATGGGCACTTTGCGGAGGCCCTGGGCATGTTCTACACGGAGCATCCTACCCTCTGCGCCAGCCCATACTATGAATGATTGCGTCCATGCAGGTATTGTCCGTGGGTCTGGCCTTTTCCACCTCTTAGCTAGCAAACACTTTGCAGTTAGCATACCCGGATCCAGGAAATGGGAGGTTGTCCTTAGTTTATTACCCCTAGGTTAGAGGTATAGTATGCACTCCTCCCAGGAGCATTTTAGTTGACAATCCGTTGACCCCTCCAGTATTTTGCACACCCGCCTCCAGTTTGCATTTAGGGAGGTACAGAGCCATAGCATGTGCAATAAGTCAGCCCCTACTTGTTTGCATCTAGGGTGTGTCCTATCTGTCTGGCCATAACATTTATTAACTATCTCGGGAGTGAGAAAGGCCCTCTGGATTATATAGTGTTGTATGAGTCTAAAGCATGAGTTATGCAGGATGAACGTATGACTAAGTAGTATTTCAGACCATTCCTTATCTGTAAATGGCCACCCTTTATCTGATTCCCACTTCTGTCTAACAGACGTCATTGGGACCGCCTTGTGAAGGCGGAGTGACTCAGCAAACCAGCTAGTTTGGTGACTGCCCCTTCCCATAAAGTGCAAATCTTGTATAGTATAATGCGTGGGCTGTTCTGCACTCATGTCTCCTATCTGCCCCCTAGCGTTGCCAGGAGTGAGTGGTATACTAAGTGCTGACCAGGTAACATTTCATATGACTTTGCCAGTTCCTCAAACGGAATGTGTGGCCCGTCCTGGTTAGTTGATTGCACTGTTAGTGTGATAACTCATGAGCCGATGTGTGAGCTTGGCAATTGCTCAGCCATACCTTTGTGTTGAGCTCCAGGTGGGCCCACTTGCTGACATGTTTGTGTGAGCTGGGGTATCACAGCTTGAGCAATCCTGCAGTGTTCGCAAACCCTTGCCACTAGGTCCCACTGTTCAGAGGCACTGTCGCCAGGCAGGTGGCCGGGGTTGTGTGGCCACCTCCACTACCCTGCAAAGTCTTGTGGGCTAAAGACGGTCCAATGGTCAACTTGAGGGGGAAGAAAGGTAGTGTCATGAGTGCCAGTCCTGCCAAGTGGCACATGTGGGGACTGGCAGAGGAGTATAAAACTTATTGGATCCAACACAGAAACGTTTTGCATTCTAGTGTTTGGGAACGAGCCTTCACTTCCGGGTAACCTATTTAAAGTATCTGAGTGCATCTTCTTCCTCGTTCAATGTTAATACATATGGAATGCTTCCACGTCTCAGATTATGATGTTCTGTTTTCCTTTTATTTATAATTTTTAATACTTTTTCAAAATTCAGTATGAAACTTTCAACAGCCAAAATTCAGTATAAAGTTTTCAACAACCAGCACATGATTCCCCATTACATCAAGGCTGTAATAAATATAATGAGAAATCTATGATTTAAAGTTGATAAGCTCACTCATAACCATCACAGAGTATATCTCATATTACACATAGCACAATAAATTAGGAATTAATATCTAGAACAAGCGACATAGAGTAACATTGCATTACATTAGGCATGAATATAGGAAAATGAGTGGCATTCTCTCAATAATTCAAAGTAATCTCCTTAATTCTTCAGAGTAAACCTGGCCTGTATATCCTGGTCATGAAGTTAACGGTAACACATTTATGACCGAATAGTGTATTATATTGAAGGGTATAAGCCCTCCTAAGCTTATTTGATTGCGGTCTGTTACACAGCTTCCTTCTCTGTAAAGTCTGCAAATGGTGCACCCGTGTGGAATGCGGACGCCATTATTATAAGTAGGAAGGGCCGTTCAAGTTTAGTCCATGCCTTTCTCAAGGAAAAACGGTTCCGCAATCTTTTAATGGTTCAGGCTCAGGAACATGTATGTTTATAAGTAATAAAAGTAAACCTATTTCTATAATCACAAAATGAAAATAATTTTTAACTAAATCCTATTTCTTTGTCATGTGCATGGTGATTCGTTTTGAAAATCTATTAATTTTTGGTTTATATTTTCAACAGCCGACATGTGTTTCTCCCTTAGACAGTCATCTGGACCAGAGCTTCCTCAAGTCTGTAATAAATATTATGAGAAATCTATGATTTAAAGTTGATACGATCACTCATAAACATCAAAAAGTGCTCTGTGAAAAAAATCTTTTAGCTGCTGTGCTCTTTGTTAGCAAGAGAATAAAAAGAAAAGTGATAAGGTGATTTAAGAAGAGAAAAAAGAAAAGAGATAAGAGTGAAGGGAGACTTACAATGGTTCTGGCAAAACGAACATGAATTGGCCACAAGGCCTAGTCCATATATTTTTGGTTAATGATCTATGTCATGCCTTGCGTTAGTATGTTAAGGATGCTTGTCTTCAGAGAATAAATCCGACTAGTTCATGCACCCTTGCTCAGTAATATATGGCCTGCTTTACATTAGTATATTGAAGAAGGTTTGTTTATGAGAAGTCAATCTGGTTGAAATAACATTATATTTGTTTCAAAGGTGATTTAATTCCTTGAGCCTGTTTGTGTCAGATAGTGGGAGATAGTGTAATGGCCTGAAAATTCTGCCAATAATCAGAACATACAAGCCTATCCCTTCTTGGGACCCAAAAGGATACAACACTCCACAATACTTACCCAAGAAAGGAACACTAACACTAAAAATAGCCTTTGCCGAGAAGCTTTGCAAAAACAACAACAACAAAGTACCACAGTGTACTACAAAACAAACCTCCTGGTGACAGGGCTTGTATGGGAGGCTATTTCCAGCTCCTCTCCAAATACAGCATACTCATCCAGGTAGGACTAGATATATCAAATGCACACCTCTCCTAGCAAGGCTGGGGTGAAAGAATTAGAATTGACATTTCCCGGGTTGGGAGTGGAACTACTTTCCCTAGCTCAATTACCTGCAAGAAGAGAAACTTACCGTCCTTCTGTGCTACAGTACTTGGACAAGAATGGTCCTAACCTCCCGTCCCAAGGAAAACAGACACATAATCATATACTATGGGGTTTCTTTTATTACACAATGATAGGATAAAATAGAACTCTAAGTCACGATAGGCCTTCTTCAAACTAGCACCTAAGCAATTGCTAAACGCAATCAGTAAAACATATATAGAACTTATATGTATATAAATGCATAAAACAGAAGAAGATAGTTAGGCAAGATCCATTGGAATATAAGAATTAGTGGAACACCTCACCAAGTATCTACACATGCCGCTTCTACTTCGCCAGAGGGGAGTCCGTTTCTCCAGCCAAATCAGGATTATCCGCTCCACCGTCACAGCTACACGTCTGTACTGTGATGAACTACCAAAGACCAAAGCCCAGACACCTCCTTTAGTACAAGTGGAAGCGTAGGATGAAGCTCCTGTGAGCCGCAACCCCTTTTCCCATCAGATTCAGTACCACTCGGCACCAAGGCCACAGCTTCTGTTGGCCAAGCATCTGTTATGACTCCGGGGCAGAGTGAGCACATTCCTCCGACAAGAACCGGTTTCTACCAGCATACAAAGTGCAGAAAACAAATGAAAAGCATAACATAGCTTCTCACTAGAAACGCTCAGATGATGGCGACAGCTTAGAAAATTGAGTTTCTTAAGCATACGCCACTACTTCCTCGAAGATACAAAATTAGTATGCAAGATGGCATAAGATTATGCCAAAGCCAATAGGCAAACCCTGCCATTAATCAAGATAAAGTCAGAAACAGAAAGGTACATAATCAAACCCTACTTTGTAGCTTGTTCCTACTAGGCAGGCCTACACATCACTATCATATATGATAACATAAATTGTAAAGCAAGATGACATGAGAGCATGTCAAAGGCAATAGTGAGCACTGCTGTTAAGCAAGACAAAGTCAGAAACAGGCCAACACATCACTATATTAGGCCAAAATATGCGAAATAAGACTGAGATGGTGATGGGTGGCGGTCATTACCAAGCTATTTATCATAAAATAGCACATTCATTACAGATAGTAATTATAATTGTTTTTGAACAAGTACCATTAACATAACATGGCAAACTATGACAACTGTAGCGATCACAGAAACACCAGACTCTATGAGATTTTTGACCCATCTGGTGCTGGCACTTCGCACAAATCTAATATCACCAAGACTTATTCGGCTAAAAGTACTTTTCAAGCATTAGAGAAAGCTGTAAAAAGAAACTTCAAAATGGTGGGAAGGAGCTTCGCTAAAGAAATATCTGGAACATGACCTCATCCTTAGAGGCCTACATATACTCATCTTTCCCCCTGTAGAAACCACTGCTTATATAAAATTTCAACAGTGAAGGAGAACTTAAGAAAAGCATCTAACAACATGATACGTCAACTGATAGATATAGTCCAAGATGAATTTGAAAAACATGAAATGGAAGTAAGTTCTTTGAAGAGGCAAACTGGGGGGGCATTACAATCAAGAATTATGAAATCTTAAACAAAGTGCTAGACAATTATGAAGAAGATACCATCCACAGAAAGAACAGTAAATACAGAAGGGATGTGACGGACTACCAACTGGGTCGCGTGTACACTTTTGCTAAAAAATACGACAACATCACAACCTCAGTCCCCGCAAGACAATCAATAGCTCACTGAGACAATTCCTTCCTCTGGAGAAGAATCAATAGGAGATTTAGAAACAACAAGAGGCACCAGACAAACGGTACATTTTCACAAGGAAGTAAGGTGACACCGTCTTGGCAACGCCTAATACAACCGCACAAGACCTCCAAATACAAATCCCCAAAAACTAAGTACCATAGGAGTAACAACAAGAGCGAGAAGCAAGAAAATCAACAAAGGCCAATCTCGGACAACCAACTAGACAATAATCCCAATAACTTAGTAACCAATCTGTCCAATATAACATTACAAAAGACTGATGACCAAATTTTGAATAAAGGACTGTCTTTTTTTACAACGGCAAGTTGGGACCTAATACAGAAAGAAGTTGATTTATTCAAATTTACTGGAAAACTGAAACTGCATTGATTTTTCTCAGACAAACCAACACAGCAAACATTGAGGGGAACTCAACTAAAGACGTGTGAGCTAACAGCACATGACCTCGAGACAATCTGGCAACGGATAACAACTTGGGAGGACTGGACTCCTGATCTATCTCTGCTCAAGGAATAGATATTTTTTAATCCAAATCAATACCACTGTGTAAAAAAATCACACTTTAGACCAGTCCTCCCTACCGACAATACAATAGACATATTCTTTTCAGGTGAAATCAAAGATCTGGATAAGAACATCAGAAACATCTGCAAAAACAAAAATATTTACCCTCTAACATAACCAAAAAGGAAAGACAGTCACTTATAGAATTAAGAAACAACCCCAATGTAACTATTAAGGAAGCCAATAAAGGAGGTAATTTACTCTTATTAAATACCACTGACTATCTTCAGAAGGCTGAAAATTGAAAGATATTTGTTACAGGAAACGTAACTATAATCCGACTAAGGAGATACAGGGTAAACAGCAACTCTTGATTAACACCTGGTATGACATAGACGTACTCACATTAGAAGAGAAAAAAATTATTCCTCATTGAAAATCTGGTGATTCCTACCTTCTATCTGTTACCTAAAGTACACAAACCCCCAAAAGGTAGACCCATCATTGCCGGGGTAGATTCTATTTGTTATAACCTTGGATCATTCCTAGATGCTGAATTGCAACCATTCATGAAGGAACTAACATTGTACATTAGGGTCACAAAGGATACCTTACAGAAACTCCAAAACATCACATGGCATCCAGAATTTCTTTTAACAATTATAGACGTGGTCAGCCTTTATACCTCAATAAAACATGTGGATGGATTGACAGCCATACAAAAATGTCTACAAACAAGATCAGTTCACCTTTTGGGGAAAAATCGGATGATCATTAAAATGCTGGAGTTCTGTTTAAACAATAATTACTTTCTCTTCAATGGGAAGTTCTACTCCAGCGGACAGCCATGGGGGCTAAATTTGCTCCAATGTAGGCCTGCCTTCTGATGGGGGATGTAGAACAAGAATGGTTATGGAATGATCATTCAGAACAATGCTCCAGTCATATATTTTACTGGGGCGGAATATCAATGATATACATCTCATTTGGCAAGGTCCTGAAATTCTCTTGAAGAGATTTGTCCATAGCCTCTCACCAAACAACTGGGGCTTAGAAGCAACATACACTATTTCAAAGACAGAAATTGAATGTCTGGATCTCACACTATACGTGGAGCAGAACATATTGTACACTAAAATTCACAGGAAAGCGACAGCCACTAACTCGATTCTTCATGCCTCAAGATGTCATCCACAACACACAATTTCCAACATTCCAACAGCTGAATACCGGAGGGCTCTCATTAAATGTAGCTCACACAAGCAATATGAAAATGAATCCATGGAAATTACTGAGCATTTAACCAAAAGAGGGTATGAGCAAGGAAAAATAGTTCAAAAACAGCTACAATTCTTACAACAAAACCGGAACTTACTCTTGAATAACACCAAGTCTTGAGATTTAAAACCAACTATTCGCTTCATTACCAAATATAATAATGGTCATCAACATGTATGTAAGATCATGAAGAAACACTGGAACAGGACAATATCAGATGTTCTTAGAGATGTTCCACAACTCAGTTTCCAACGATGTAAGAATCTCAGAGAAGAACTGTGTCTATACTACTTCCAGAAAAAAGTCCCTAAATCCTTCTTACACAACCTATGGGTTGCTACAATTGTTCCAACTGTACAGTATGTAAATTAGGAAGGACAAAATCCAAATAAGTATCAGTAAATGACCATTGTTAACAAATCAAAGACTTTATCAACCAATGTAATCTTACTGATGTCCTGTCCCTGTGATCAACACTACATAGGAAGCACATTCAGGCCATTAAAAACTTGAATTAAGGAGCATTACCGTAATATACATAAAAATGATGAAAAGCAACCTTTAGATGAACATTTTGAAAAATATCATCCTCATCAGGGTACCATAGGCTTCTGTGGCCTGATTAAAATGAAACAACATGTGAGAGGAGGAAATCAGGAGCTAAAATTCCGTCAAGAAAGTGTGTTAATCATACGCTTTGACACATTAGATAAAGGTCTAAATAGAGACTCCGAGTGGCACTACCAGCTTTGACAAGGAACATTAGTAGCACAATCTTTCTCCATGGTTCCACTCCTTGGTTTGTCTGATGGACTTTATATGAGTTTCTCTTGTAATATTTCCACTGGCTTGTTTATGTAAGTCTTTCCAGTACTTTATTTTATTGCCAAGTGCTTTCTTTTTAGGATTTGCCCTTTAAGATTTTATTCCTTTTACTACTACTTTGCTCTGTGATGGTTGCTTAACAGTTGTATAATTAATTCTTCATTTCTATTAACTTAACCATATCATTATGACATTTTTCTTTTTTCAATACCAAATGCTCATTATTTAGGACCTGCCCTTGAAATATCAAGTCTATTGTTACTGTTTGACTCCATGAAAAGTGTCTAACAATTTTATTTTTAATTCATGACTTGTACTAACGTAAGTGTATTATTATGTTATTTTTCTTCTTTTTTCAACCTATGAAACCATAACATCTGCGAAGGTCTCTTGACCATATACCATCAAATATTCCTAACTCCTAATGGTCGATTGCATCTTACGAGATATCAAATATCTTTAAACGTAAAGCTGTTATCAAAATCATTCATATCTCAGTTAACCCAATACCAGGCCTTTTTTTTACAATAACTGGTCTTAATATTCAAAGATGGCCACTCGTTTACAAGTGTCTTACTGGTTGGATGCGCCATACCTACATAATGAGGTATCATTACCTCTGAACGTCTTCTCCAGTACTGTGCCGATGGATTAATATTTCACTATGTCTCTACCCGCAACCTGTAAATTAGTTATTCAGCTATGCTATTATTCTATTTATAATGTACATATCTCTCCAGCTATTACATCTTGAGTGCATTATATAAATATAAACCAAAAATACATAGATTTTCTAAACGAATCACCATGCACGTGACAAACCAATTGGATTTAGTTAAACATTATTTTCATTTAGTGAATATAGAAATAGGTTTACTTTTATCACCCATAAACATACCTGTTCCTGAGCCTGAACCATTAAAGGATGGTGGAACCTTTTTTCAATGAGAAAGGCATGGACTTAACACGAACGGCTCTTCCACACTGGTGCACCATTTGCGGACCAGGACTTTACAGAGAAGGAAGATGCGTAACAGACCGCAACCAAGTAATCATATGAGGGCTTATACCCTTCAATAGAATACACTATTCGGTCATAGATTTGTTACCGTCAACTACATTATTATTATTATTATTATTAATAAATTAAATTTGTAATGCACACAGATACCCAAAAAGGGTTTCCCGGCGCCCAGCACACAAATTGCTAGAAAGTGAGAGGTTCAAAGCACATTTACTGCTAAAAAAGCCAAGTTTTAAGATTTCTTCGAAAGCTCAGATAAGACGAGTCATTTTTCAAAGACACAGGAAGAGAATTCCAGATTTTGGGGCTGAGATAAGAGAAGGAACAACCTCCCATTCTTGTTAATTTAAATCTGGGGATCACAAAGTCCCCATGAGCTGTAGAGCGCAGGGGACGAGAAGGAATGTAGGGATGGATGAGCTCTTGCAGATACAGTGGTGCAACCCCTTGTTTGATTTTAAAGATGTAACACAAAGTTTTAAATGTAATTCTTTGATCGATTCGTAGCCAGTGGAGGTCACGAAAATAAGGCGAGATGGAAGCCTGTCTGGGAACTTGGCAGAGAAGGCATGCAGCAGAGTTCTACACTACCTGTAACTTTCTCAGTACCGTTTGACAACTTCCAAGATAAAGAAAGTTGCCGTAATCGAGGCGAGAGGTGATAAGTGCCTGGACTACCGTGCGTTGGGCAGAGACAGGGAGCATCCAGATGATCTTATGGAGCCATCGCAAGAATATAAAGCAGATGGCCGCAACATTAGCCACCTGTTGTCTCATGGTAAGATTTTCATCAATAATGAAGCCCAGATTGCGGACATGAGTGACAGAAACGGGAAAGGGACCCATTTTGTGAGGCCAGTGGTGAGGGCCCCATAGGTCCTTTTGCTTACCTAGGATAACAACCTCCGTCTTGTCCCCATTCAACTTCAATAAATTGAGGCGCATCCACTCTGTCACTTGCCGTAGGCCGCACTGAAGGGCCTATGTTGTAGCGTCTTTGGTGGTGGACAATGAAAACACAATCTGCGTATCATCAGCATACGAATAGAGGGATAATCCTGCCTCCTCCATGATTTTAGCCAGGGGTTCTAACGTAGATGTTAAACAGCAAGGGGCTTAAAATGGACCCCTGTGGGACTCCGTGTGCTGATGCGCAGATCTTAGATGATGATTTGGCAGAAAAGACCTGAAATGTGCGACCATTGAGAAATGAGGCAAACCAAGATAAGGCGATGCTATCAAGCCCGAGTGACCTCAGGACATTAAGCAAGATGTTATGTGACACGGTGTCGAATGCGGCACTCAGATCTAATAGAATGAGTGCCGCTGTTTCCCCTTGGTCAAGATGTTGGCGCAACTTCTCAGTGACCCCAAGCAGAGCAGTCTCGGTAGAGAAATTGGCTCTGAACCCGGTTTGAGAGTGATGGAGATAACCCACTTTTTCTATGTGTTCAGTCAATTGCATATAGATCTGTTTTTCCAAAATTTTGGAAAATACAGGGAGCAGAGATATAGGCCTGAAATTCGATAGTACAGAAGAATCTGCTCCCACCTTTTTCAGTAAAGGGATGACCATGGCCCTCTTCCACTCAGGGGGGACCAAAGCCTCCTGCATAGAGGCATTGAGAAGTTCTATAACAACGCCTTTAGATGTTGAAGAGAGCTGGGGTAGAATGTTAATGGGCAAAGGGTCGAGTGGAGAGCCAGACTTGACGCTATTTAAGCAGTTTTGAAAGGACGTCGCATTAAAAGGATCCCAGGAGTAAAGTTTGGCTGCTAAATTGGAAGTGCTGTAATTCATCAGGTCAGATGGAAAAGCCATACTGTACAAGGAGGGAGAAGCCAAAAGTGACCTATGAATGAGTTCAATCTTCTGGATAAAGAAGTCAGCGATATTATTTCATTGACTTTCATCAAGAACAGGGGGAGGGCGGGTGGTATCGGAACCAGCTAGCTTCTTTACTACAGAGAATAAGGCCCGGGGACGCTTTGATACCTGAGTGATTGTACTTGCAACATAAGAGGTGCGTGCCGTTTTGCAGTCTAAGTGATAACTTTTAAGAGCAGCTTCATAAGCATCTTTGTGGGTGGGAGAGTACGATCTCCTCCATCTTCTCTCTAGAGCTTTACACTTAGACTTGGTGATTTTGAGGTCTGTAAACTGTGGGGCATGAGGATGATGTGTGAAACTACGTTTTGACACAAGGGGCAAACAAGTATCAATGGCCGTGGTTAGCTAATCCGAAACAGAAGCATTTAATGAGAGCACGGATAAAGTGGTATCAGGTATGCTAGTGACCAGGAGAGTGTTAAGAGAACTACATGACCAGGATATACAGCGTTCTTGCCTCATATTTTACATTGTGGAGCTCTTGCATACAGCGACTTTGAAATACCTGTGCTCCCGTATCAGGGAGATTTTAATTGTTCACGCTATGTGAATATATAAAGTAATTTTATCTTAAACACACATTGTGTCCAATACATGATAGAACCTAGACTAACGGCGTACCTATTTTGTGATATTTAGGTTCTAACTTAGATATTCAGGCCAATTCATATTTGTTTTGCCAGCACCACTGTAAGTCTTCCTTCGCCCTTATCTCTTTTCTTCTTTCTCTTGTTATATCACCATATCACTTTTCTTTTTATTCTTTTGCTAACAGAGAGCACAGCATCTAAAAAAACTTTGTTACAGAGCACTCGGTGATGGTTATGAGTGATTTTATCAACTTTGAATCATAGATTTCTTATAATATTTAGGCAGGGGAATATTGTCAGTTTTCCGACAAAGAGCAAGGATAAGATCAATCCTAATTCGTACCGTCCTATTATGTTGCTGAATTCGGATTATAAAATTGTTACTAAATTGCTATCTCTTAGGTTTAATAGATACGCACCACAGTTGATTCACATCGACCAAAACGGGTTTTTGGCTGGTAGACAATTGGCCACAAATACTCATTTTCTTGTAGAAGCTCTGGACTATTTTGAGTTTCAGAAGCTCCCGGCACTCGTGCTATTATTAGACGTGGAGAAAGCCTTTGACCTGGTGGTTTGGGAGACATTATTCTGGATTCTACATTCTTGTAATATCCCACGGTCATTGATTTTTCTAATTCAGAACTTGTACGAGAATGTGGTGGCCAATGTCATTATTAATTCTGAAGTGGTAGGTTCGATAAAGATCAAGCGAGGCACAAGGCAAGGGTGCCCCTTGTCGCCCGTGTTATTTGCTTTTTTTATCGAACCCCTTGCAATAGCCATTAGGAACTGCGCTGATATCCACCCTCCAATTCCAGCAATGCCTAAGTTAAAACTCTACGCAGATGACATCATGCTTTTAATTAAGCCAACTGTAGAGTTACAAACTAAGGTCTTCAAATTGTTTGAGGACTTTGAAGCTTTAGGGGGATACTGAATAAACAGAGCTAAGACAGAAGGGAGGGCAGCTACAAATTTGCACCCCGATATTCAGTGCTCTCTTAATTCCAACCCAAAGAGATACTTGGGGATATTTTTCTCCAATGATAGATGATTTATATAAATTCAACTTTGTCCCTCTAATAAAGAAAGTTGAAGGGCTGTTCTCTCGTTGGAACCTGCTCCCTTTGTCCATAATGGGACAGGTGGCCTTAATTAAAATGTTCGTTTTACTGCTATTTAATTTTCTTTTTGCTTAAACTCCGTGCATTTTAACAGGCTCTTTCTTTTCTAAGGTCGAGTCAATGTTTACAGCCTTTATTTGGGCAAAAAAAAACACACTTAGCACTTTATATGAAGTTTTAGACCAGGGTGGCTTAGCACTCCCCAATCTTAAAAGTTATTATGATGCGTACTTTGCACAATATCTATCCAGGTTTAAGCCCCCACCGCAAGTACATTTTTTTTGTAACATTTTAATGAATTTTATGTGTAATGAGAGCCAAATTCATTCTCCTCTGCTAATGGTTAGATCACCAAAGTTGGTTTGATATAAGAGTTTGCAATGGTTTCTTAAATGACGGCAGTATTTTTTAAATATTCAGTTCCAGTGATCAACTCAGCATCCTCATTAGAAGAAATCCTTCCCCGTACAGGGGTTAGACAACCTACACACCTGGCATCAAAATGGGCCTCAAGTTGGGTATGTTAAAATCTCAGATTTTGTAAGGAATGGTAACTGGGTGTCCGTAGAAGAAATACATCAATTATTGGTTAATGATTTTATTCTAATAAATTCCTACGGCACTTTATATAAATACTTTGTTGAAATAAATGTTACCTGCCTCATGGCCCCAAATCAGCTGGTGGAGGATCTTCTAGTTAGAGCATTAGATGGGAAGCCAGGTGCATGGAAGAAATTTGTAACCTCTTTAAGGGGGATAGATCTTGAAACCAAAGCCATAAGGAAATGGTCAGAGCATGAGAACTGTGAAATTTCTCCCCATATTTGGTCTACCATCAATAGACTAAATGTTATCTCGTTAAGAGGGGCAAATTGGCGCAGGATGCTATTTTTTAGTAAATGGCTGCTATATTGAACCCCTTCTGCAATTGCAAAAATGTATCCCTATCAGTCCTCTCAATGCTTTCGTTGCTTGAATTATTCATCTGCCAACTGGTCACATATTATGCTTTGTTGCCCAAAAATCAATGTTTATTGGGTAGAGGTGTTTCTTTATTTGGATAAAGAATGTAATATACAGTTGGTAGTAAATGATAGATTAATTTTATTTGGCCTTGATCCAGATCTCCCTTTTTCAGATTCGGTGACTAGATTTTTATATATAGCCATGGCAGTCGCAAGGTCACTGATATTGCAAAAATGGCGTTCAGACTCAATTCCGTTAGCCTTGGAGTGGGGTCACAAGATGAGAAGGGTGAAGAAAAGTAAATACACCTATGCCGCAAGAATTGGGGGACTTAAGAAATTTGATAAATGTAGCCCAGAGACCCCGACAGCTGAAATGAACAACTCGAAGACGGAATGGTGGGTTGCTGACTCTGCCCCTCTCCCCTCTCTTCAATCCCCACAGAACGAGTGGGCCGACGATACCGAGCCCTTATGGACAGAACCGTACGAGGAAGAGGTGAACGGTGCCTTTAATTGTGCATATTCGTCACCGGCTGCCCCGCCCTCGGAAGAAGCCAGACACAGCGGATTAGTTAAAAAGCAGGCAGTCTCGGGGTCAGCGTGTGACGTCACGGAGAAGGAGGCGAGGTCGGGAAGTGAGCGTCGAGCGAGCTGGAGCAGAGAAGGCCGAGAGGGAGAAAGCGAGCAGAGAACCAGTATCGAGGAGGCCAACCAGCTGCACCCCCGGAGGAGTGTGGCTAAGCCAGGTGCGGAGACGGGTTACAGACTGGGTGGGGAGGCGGGGAGATTTCCCGAAGTGAGAGCGCTGGTTAAGGAACAGGCGCCCGGGGCACTGAGATTGGTTTGTTCCCCTCACTCACGCGGGTTCCTACCGTTCCCCTCCCCTTTCGCCCCTCACTACCGGCACCGTAATTTACACCTATTTGTAGATAGAGATTGTAAATACACCCCCAGTGGTGATCCCTCACTCCCGGTATCCTTTGGGGTATAGAAAAAAGCGGACAAGTGCCTAATAGCCCCCTATCTTTTCTTTTGCATCCTGTTACGGAGGGTGAAGACCACATAACCCTGACGACTACAAAGAGACTGTCCCAAGAGAGAGCCTGAGTTGGAAGGCACAGAATCTAGCTGCAACAACGGACCCAGCACGATTCACCCGGGAAAGACTGTCCAGCATAAAAAAGAGATCCTATATAAAAATAAAGCCTTACATACCACGACCAAGTCTCCGGTCCCCCTTATCACCCAACCCTGCCATAACTGGTGTCAGAAGTGGGATCCGCCACTTCCATCCCGTCACCTGAGATGGATCAACTGATACAGCACTTAATTAAGGGACAGGAGAAGTTGGAATGGGCCATAGAGCGTCAAAAGACCTCGGCGCAAGCAGATCGTGAAGTGTTCAAAACTGCAATGGCCGCACAACTGGAAGGGCTACAGAAGGCTATCCAGGATCCAGGAACGCCCGCAGTTACAGAGAGACGTCCTCCTTTGCCTCACCCCTCAGGAGTAGCCCTACAAAAATATAGTACAGGAGATGACCCAGGTGCCTTCCTCACCAATTTTGAAAGGGCTGCGAGGGCATGTGGATGGCCTGAAGACAAATGGCCCTTTTTCCTAGCTCCTTTGTTGTCCGGACCAGCTCAGGAGGCCTATCAAGTGGCTAATCCTACAGGGGATACGCCCTATAAAGACATCAAAGCGCTGATCCTAGATCATCTGGGTTTGGATGAGGAAGCCCATAGGGTCAGATTTCGGAAAGAAAAGGGAGTACAGGGAGAAAATCCAAAGACACATTTCTTTAGATTAAAAACTGCTGCTGATAAGTGGCTACGCCCTGACAGAAGAAGCAAGGAAGAAATAATGGACTGTATATATCTTGAACAATTCATGGAAGCCCTGCCTTATGGTACTCAAAGGTGGTTGGGGCAACACTCCGGCTTGACCCCAGCTCAAGCCATAGAAATGGCCGCAAATTTCTCCCGGGCCTAGCCCCGAAATATTCCATGGGATAATGAAAAAACAGTAAAATCATTACAATCCCAGAAGATGGGTAAGAAAAGCAAACCCGGGATGGAGATTATGAAGCCTCAGCCTCCTCCTAAAATGGACGTTCCACTGATGAAAGGTCCGCAGTGTTTCGATTGTGTAGAGTGGGGACATATTGCCCGCCTTTGCCCAGGAAGAAATCCCAGGAGGAGCCCATGGAGTTGGGCTATATCCCAAGAGCTGTAATGTACACTGCGGAGATGGGCCCATCCTTTTACGTACGTGTTACCATTAACCAGAAAGAAATAAGAGCCTTGTTAGACTCTATGTGGAGGCAGTCGATAATCCAGAAAGCATTAGCCCTACTCGAGTTTATACAAACCGATCAGACGGTTTACATCAGGTGTGTCCATGGGGATGTAAAACCATACCCTGTAGCCATAATACCCATTTGTCCGCAAGGAAGGGCTCCCTGTGAGATTAAGGTAGGAGTAATCGAGGCGCTACCCGAAGACTTAATCATTGGAGTGGACAATCCTGATTTCCTGTCCATGTTTGAAACAGAAATAAGGGAACCATGGGTATTAGATAGAAACTTTAGGTTTGCACAGGCGAATGATGCCTCCCTGTTCAATGCTTGGGAAATGGCTCATGTTACACAGGCCTCTAATAGTGAACAATACCCTAGGTTCATAATTAACAACGACTTGTTGTATAGAGAAGGTAAAGCAGGTGAGCCTAGACAATTACTGGTCCGAAAGGCTTTTAGGGAGCAAATTCTGTTTTATGCCCATGCTCATCTTATAGCTGGACATTCTGGCAGAGAAAAAAACTCTACAAAACATCCTAAAAAGTTTTTATTGGCCAGGCATTTATAAGGAAGCATCTGAGTATTCCAAAACCTGTGAGATCTGCCAGAAAAGGAATTTAAGCAAACCTCCAGCAGTGCCCCTCCAACCCCTTCCTATAATTGGAACTCCCTTTGAGAGAGTGGGCATGTACATTATTGGGCCTCTTTCAAAGCCTGCCAAAGGAAATACTTATGCGTTGGTAATAGTCGATTATACTAGGCGTTTTCCAGAGGCCTTCCCCCTAAGAGCTCCTACCACTAAAAACATTGCTGAAAAGTTTTTGGAACTCTTTTCATGGGTGGGTTTTCCCAGGGAAATCCTAACGGATCAGGGGACCCCTTTTGTATCAAGGCTTATGAAGGAGGTTTGTAAATCCCTAAATCTTAAACAGATACGAATGTCAGCTTACCATCCACAGACCGATGGTCTGGTGGAAAGGTATAACCGGTCTTTAAAAACCACCTTACGCAAAATGCTTTCCTTAGAAAACAAAGAATGGGATTTGCTTTTGCCTTTGGCATTGTATGTCCTCAGAGCCCAGTCCCAAAGTAGTACGGGGTATTCCGCCTTTGAGTTGCTTTATGGGAGACGACCTAGAACCTTGATGGACATCACAAAGGAAGCCTGGGAAAATGAAGAAAAGGAAGAGCATAGGTCAATACTTGAATACACTCAGCAGTTTAAAAGCAGATTGGGAAAGCTACGCGACTTAACGTACACCACTCTAGGAGAAAACCAACAGAGACAAACCATACAGTACAATCGGGGAAAGAAGTGGAGAAGTATGGAACCAGCGACTGGGCCTTAGACCTTTTGCCATCATCTACAAGGAAATTCCAAAGAGAATGGATGGGGCCGTATCCAGTCCTAGAAAAGTTGGGAAACACCACCTATAGAATAAAGATTTCTCCATTGAGAATTCAATGTTATCATATTAATTTGCTTAAGAAGTGGCTAGGTCCCATCCCAAAAACCTCCCAGTTCGGATTGCCTGTTCCAAGCGAGACCTCCACTCTCACCCAGTTGCAAGTTGATGATCTATTACCACCCGAGAAGAAAGAAGAACTATTGAGTACTCTCCAGCCTTTTGCGCCCATGTTCTCCGACACTCCCGGTCTAACCCACCTCATAGAACATCAGATCGAAACAGAAAAAGGGAAACATGTAAAGATGAGACCATACAGAATACCCGCCTCCCCAAGGCAGGACGTCAGGAGAGAAGTGAAGGAAATGTTACGCTTGGGAGTGATCAGACCCTCCAGGAGTAGTTGGTCATCCCCGATAGTCATGATACCAAAACCTGATGGTTCTACTCGGTTCTGCATGGACTTCCGCTCCCTGAATGCAATATCCTCGTGTGATGCATATCCAATTCCGAGAGTGGATGAGCTGATTGATAAGATAGGAGAAGCTCATTACATTACCACGCTAGACCTGACAAAAGGTTATTGGCAAGTGCCTCTTAGGGAGGAAGACAAATGTAAAACCGCATTCTCCACTGAGGACAGACACTTTGAGTTTAATGTTCTACCCTTTAGGCTCCATGGTGCCCCGGCAACTTTCCAGAGGTTGATGAATAACATTCTGGAACCATATAAACAGTTTTGTTCAGTATATCTGGATGATATCATCATTTTCAGCGCTTCTTAGATTGAACACTTGCAACATATACAGACTATCCTGAAGGCTTTAAATGCAGCGGGTCTTCATGTGAACGCAAAAAAATCCAGAGCAGCCTTCTCCAAAGTGAAATACCTTGGATACATGTTGGGTGATGGAGTCATTGCGCCTCAAGAGGAAAAGGTCAAGGCAATAGTAAACACCCCATTCCCTTCATCTAAGAAGGAGTTGAGGGCCTTCTTAGGACTAGTGGGTTACTAGAGAAGGTTTATTCCTGACTTTGCTGAGACTGCTAGTCCCCTTACCAACCTCTTAAAAAAGGATATACGTAATGTCGATATCAAACATCCACCTGAACCAGCTAGAATAGCATTTGACAAACTTAAGCAGGCCATCACATCTAGTCCTGTGTTGTTGTCCCCTGATTTTAATAGGCCCTGACGATTTGGAACATCCTATTCTCTTTATAAGTAGGAAATTACACCCTAGAGAAACCCGCTATCCTACCATAGAAAGAGAATGTCTTGCTATAAGATGGGCAGTGGATAAGCTTAAATATTACTTGGAAGGGCAACGATTTGTCCTATATACAGACCACTCTCCACTACAGTGGATGTATCAGAACAAGGCTCAGAATGCCCGAATCCTTAGGTGGTTACTATTTCTACAACCCTTCTCCTTCCAGGTCAAACATAAGGAGGGACGAGAGAACTGTAACGCTGACTTTTTGTCACGTTCATCCTTCCTCCCCGATCGGGAGAAACAAGGGGGGGGGGTGTGTAGCCCAGAGACCCCGGCAGCTGAAATGAACACCTCGAAGACGGAATGGTGGGTTGCTGACTCTGCCCCTCTCCCCTCTCTTCAATCCCCACAGAATGAGTGGGCCGACGATACCGAGCCCTTATGGACAGAAACGTACGAGGAAGAGGTGAACGGCGCCTTTAATTGTACATATTCGTCACCGGCCGCCCCGCCCTCGGAAGAAGCCGGACACAGCGGAATAGTTAAAAAGCAGGAAGTCTCGGGGTCAGCGTGTGACGTCACGGAGAAGGAGGCGAGGTCGGGAAGTCAGCGTCGAGCGAGCTGGAGCAGAGAAGACCGAGAGGGAGAAAGCGACCAGAGAACTAGTATCGAGGAGAATCCAGGAGGCCAACGTCCCCATGGTTTGCCCAACCGCACCCCTGGAGGAGTGTGGCTAAGCCAGGTGCGGAGACGGGTTACAGACTGGGTGGCGAGGCGGGGAGATTTCCCGAAATGAGAGCGCTGGTTAAGGAACAGGCGCCCGGGGCACTGAGATTGGTTCGTTCCCCTCCCCTTTCGCCCCTCACTACCGGCACTGTAATTTACACCTATTTGTAGAAAGAGATTGTAAATACACCCCCAGCGGTGATCCCTCACTCCCGGTATCCTTTGGGGTATAGAAAAAAGCGGACAAGTGCCTAATAGCCCCCTATCTTTTCTTTTGCATCCTGTTACGGAGGGTGAAGACCACATAACCCTGACGACTACAAAGAGACTGTCCCAAGAAAGAGCCCGAGTTGGAATGCACAGAATCTAGCTGCAACAACGGACCCAGCACGATTCACCCGGGAAAGACTGTCCAGCATAAAAAAGAGATCCTATATAAAAATAAAGCCTTACATACCACGACCAAGTCTCCGGTCCCCTTCATCAACCCCGCCACAATAAAGTATGGGGAAATAACTTTGATTAATAGCAGAGGTGATGTTTGAATTTGTTGCTATATTGCGGTGGGCGGAAGGACATTTTAGACCGTCAGGTCATTAGTATTGTGTTAATGTTTACAGGGGGGTTCTTATGTGTGATGTTGCTTCTGGCTAAACTTTTTGTATGGATTGTTAAATAGGTTTGGGATGTGGGGGTATTGATAGTGACTGTGTTCTTGATCTATATTCTTAAAATAGATTTTTATCTCTGTTTTTTGTATGATATGATAACACAATATGTGAATATTTATGTCTGCCAAACTCCAGCTTCAATAAAAAAAAAAAAAAAAAAAACCTTTGAATCATAGATTTCTCATAATATATATTACAGCCTTGAGGAAAGCCCTGGTCCAGATGACCATGTAAGGGTGAAACACGTCGGCTGTTGAAAATTTCATACTGAATTTTGGCTGTTGAAAGTTTCCTACTGAATTTGAAAAAAATATGAAAATTATCAATAAAAGGAAAACAGAAAATCATAATTTGAGACCTTGAAGCATTCTTTGTGTATTAACGTTTAACAAGGAAGAGGGTCCACTCATATACTTTAAACTAGTTACATTTTGAGGCAAACAAAATCCATTACTTTGAGACAGCATCATCCCAGCCAAAGAAAGGGCAATAAAACCCAGGAGAACCCTTGGACCTGTTTTTCAAATACACTTCGGGGTTACTTACCTGCTGTTCCCCCGGGTCCCCGCTGGGTGTTGGCGTTACTGTTTGGTGTGTAATCGCATCTTCCCTCCTCTGCCTTTGGCGTCCCTGGTATCCCTCGGTGGTGCTGACATTCCCTTTCGGCGGCCCCTGTCGCACTGCAGCCCCGGCTCCATAGTCTCCTGTAAAGAGCATACAACAAGATCTATAAGTCGTGCAAGTCAGTAACAGCACTTTCGCGCTGCACATAAATTTATTCTTTAAATAATCCTAATGCTTACCTGTTGAGATCCATGTATTTGGAGATTGTGTTTTTTTTGCTTAATCGATTAATCCAGAGTGTTCCTGAAAAAGATAAGGAAGCCTCTGTCAAAAGCTTCCTGACTCTAAGGAGGATTTAAATGGAATATAAGTGCATAACTGGTGTTCACTCAATATCTGGATTCTAAGGAGAGACAACCTAATCTAAGATCTAAGATTCCAAGTGCCATTAGTAGTCTTAGGTGGGTGTTAGAATGCTCCACTTCTTGATTACAGTTCTCTACATGTAGGCACACTTTATTGATATTTTTTCCCCTTTATTTACAGAAAAAGGCCACACTTTAACCTCACTCTTTTCTTTTAGCGGAAGAAGGGAATTATTTATGTAATTTAGACTCTCAAATGTTTCTCAGTATTATTATTGTACTCTTAGTATATATCTTTTGCTGACATTCTCTATCTCTTTTTAGGTAGAGATTTCTGCATGTTGCCTGGTCCATTCAATATGTGAGGGACAACGTGGGACACATTATTAGTTCATTGCTGGTTTTCCCTTCTTCCCCTGGTTTACAACCATTAATTTGACTTAGTTGGGTATATCGGTGACCAGGGAGAAGTAGGGACCTCACATCCTAGCATGGCGTTCCTGCGGAAACATGAGTAAAGTCTGACAGGTAGTATCTCTAAGTGAGCCAGGCCCAATGTAGTAAGGAGATTGTACTTTGTGAGTGTTTTGAGCTAGGGTCATCCGGTGTCTCAAAGAGAAGGTGAGTCACTGCATTGCCAAAGCGATGTAAAGGGCTCCTTCAACATGGTGGGGTAGAAAGGATCCAATTTGCTATGTACCCTACAAGTGCCCAGCTGGGGAGAGGTGGGTTGGTGCCGGATAGCACTACACATGCACGGATTTGATACAGTGTAGGGGTGGCCAGGTGTGCCCGTACCAGCAAAGAAGCCCAGGTGTGAGCTAAATGCTTACTGAGTGTTTCAGTGCAAACAGGCATATGTCGGCTCCTAGCTGGAAAGTAAGCCAGACAGGTCAGAGATCATACCTCCTCTCATTTGTTCAGCAGATGTTGCATGGTAGATAGAGGGGTGTAGTTGTGATTTACTTATGATGAGGAAGCATGACCTCAGGGCACAGCACCAGGCCATGCAGGATCACCTAGGAACACAATGGAGCACATTCCCAAGCGGACCACAGGCCTCACAATCTCCAGCCCCTGCACGGTGTCCTTACAAGCTGCCCAAGTGAAGCAGCGCCATATGTGTGTCCCCAGACAACCTCTCTTCCTAGAAGGCACACCCAGTCTAGCAGTAGCAGCAGAAGCAGCAGTGCGGCCTAGGCCAAACCCAAACTCTGGGCTCCACCTGCTTCCACAAGAGTCACAACACAGCTAGTTAGGAAGGGCAAGCACAGCGAGACAGTCAGAGAGAGCCAGCGTCCACAGCCCCAGTCAAAATCAGAGACAAAGCAGGCATATGCGTATTTTCATCAGCCTGTGAGTCCCATCAAGGATTGTACCTCTGGTCACAGGTAGAACATCAGCTGAGTTGCGCTATTGTTGCCCCTCCTAATAACCGCAGATCCCAATCAGGGTTCCAGTAGGGCAGCAG
Source organism: Lissotriton vulgaris (assembly GCF_964263255.1). Taxonomy (NCBI): domain Eukaryota; kingdom Metazoa; phylum Chordata; class Amphibia; order Caudata; family Salamandridae; genus Lissotriton; species Lissotriton vulgaris. The sequence continues at coordinate 112,174 of NW_028246717.1, read as the reverse complement.
GTGCTCAGAACCGCTTCACTGGCCCCACAATGTCTCCTGCACTCGAGCCCCGTCCCATTTCAGTTCAGGCCCGGCAAGGCCTTTGGGATACTCCCAGGCGCTGCAGTTTAAAAGGGGGGGCTGACAATGTGGCAGTGCCGCAACCTAACCAGCTCACCTGGATTGGAGCATTGAGGTGAAATTGGGTGTGGCCAGTGCCTCCTGTGTGCTTGCAGCGCTCCCCTTGCCATGCTTGCACTTAAAGGCAAGGTTCCCTTCTCCCCAAGAGCCTCGAGGAGCACCTAACCGCAGCACCTCCCCCTCACCACCTCTCTGCACCAGCAAGCGAGGCACTCCCTCAGTGGAGCACAGAACCATTCAGGGTTCAGAGGTCCCCGCAGAAATACAGTCTCTGTGACCACCTCCGACCTACCACCATGCGGCATTAGGCCGTGACTAGGCCCTCGTCGAAACTCCCCTCGCTGTCACCAAATGTTGCAGCTAATACAGCAGCAGGTGCAGGGCTACTGTGGGAGCAAAGCAGTGTGATTGTTAGCTTCAGATGGCTAATGGTATTAAGGATAAAATGCTGGATAGGGGGGTAACAGTCTGGAGCTTCTTTAGAAGATGTCCGCCATCTTGGCCCTGCTAGTTACGCCCCCCTCAACAAAATTACATATATTGTAATAAAGAACTACTGGCAATCAAAGATGCTTTTGCCCATTGGTGCAAATTTGGATAGGTAGAATATTCAACAACTCTTGGACAGACCATAAGAGCTTAGGATTTATAAAATCCACGGAGCATTCTAATACACAACTTGCCCGTTGGATGTTGTTTATTTATCATTTTTAATATCAAATAACCTACCAACCATAGAAAAGACAGGCCAAAGCTGATTTATTGATGAGAAAAAGTGAACCACGAAAACCTACGACAAAAGCAACCTGTACCCTGGTCGTTCAAACAGCTCATATTTCTGAAATGGCAAATAGTGTTTACTGGAAAGCAAGAAGTTCAATAGTAAGGAATGGATTCAGGAAGATGCCCAAGAGCAACCTGTTTTTGATGGACTATTCTTTCATCAGGGGAAGATATTCATTATTAGCAAAGAATGTCAAAATAAGGCTTTTTTCAGTTGCCATGACTTACCCAGAACTGGACATTTTAGTGAAAAAAATGACATTGGATCTAGTAAAAATACACTTTTGGAGACTTTCGATGAAACAAATAGTTCCACTATATGTTCACTGGTGCTCTGACCACACTCAGATGAAAAAAACACAATTACCTATTGTTTTCGTAGAGGCGATGGTTAAATTGTATGGACTACTATCTGAAACAGTGACAGACAGAGGTCTACAGTTCATGTCTAAATTCTGGTACACCCGTCTCCATTGTCTTGGTACCACCAACTTCAATCAACCAGCCATCATCCTCAGAATGATGGGCATATGGAGAGGATTAATCAGTTCTTGAAACAATACCTGCACTGCTATTCTCTAAACCAACAACAGCAGTGGGTGACTAGCTTACCTATGACTGAGTCACCATACAACACTTCATTACACTCACCTCTTGGCTACCCACCATTCTATTGTTCTATTGTTCCCCACCCTCAATTCTTTGGAGATCTATTTCATTAAACCTCTGTTTCCTCTGTTACAGCATTATTAACAGCAATTTCTACAATATATGCAAGCACTACATTTACAGCAGGATATGGTTGACAAACATTTTTCAGACCGCCAGAAACTAGAGGCAATAAATTATAAGATGGGGGATTTGGTTTGTTATCAACTGATTTTCTGTCTTTACCGGGCTTCCATTCTAATTTCATAACTTAATTTGTAGGACCACTCACTATAACCCGACTTATTGGTCAAAAAGCAATAGTCTTAGCACACCCAAGGGCTTGTGTGTTCATCCAGTATTTCATGTATCCAGGATTATAGTGGCTTCAAAGAGGATGACAGGCCAACTACAGTACTTGATAACATGGGAGTGGTACAGATCTGTGTAGCGTTCGTGGGAACCAGCACCTTTTGTGCATGCCCTAGTTTATTAGACTCCCACCATAAAAAAATTCCCAGAAAAACTAGCACCAGGAATATGGGTTCAAAGAGGGGGTACTGTCAGAAATCAGCAGGGGTTCAGAGGTTCTAGAAATGATTATGAGAACAGCACTGTGATGTATTTCATTAAGGTTATGGTATACGGTCTATGGAGGCTGGGGAGCCATGATTAAGTACTTGGCCGGGATCAAAGGTGGGACTTTTGGGTGGTGACATCACTGGGTTGGGGCTGGTGGAGCTAATTCTCCATTGGTAATTGTTCTGCACTCCACCCTGTTGAGCCCCACTATCAGGTGACATTAGCAGCCACCAAAAACAGACAATGGCCTCTCAACCTGGCAACAATGATTTTGTTCCTGTTAAGATTTCAAATTTTATTTACTCTTGAATTCCCTAAGAGTGTTTGATTTTTTCAAGATGTATTACTGCAGTTTTTTTCATGCAACTTATTAATTGTGTATAGTGCGCACTGAGAAATGGTTCACCTCTATATAACTACGTGGATTTAGGTTGTGCCTATAGTGAGTCATAAGGGTTGCAGAATATATATTCGTTCAGATCTTGGCTTCCATGCAGAGCATACACCGGAAAGGTAAGGTGTGCCAATTGTAAATTTGATTCTATGGGAAAGTGTGTGAAGGAGGTACGCAGCTGTCAACATTTTGACAGGGTGACAGATAAAGAAAAGGCAGTTCTTACAGGTGAGTAGAAGTGTTATGTGTGGATGAGGTGAGGGCAAGTAGATGCAAGGAAGGTTGTGCAGGAGAGAGTAAAAAAGAGGGTGCCGACGAAGAAAGAAATGTAATGATATATATGCAGATGGAAGGGTTTAGAAAGATATCAGGAGAAAAAGAGGGCAGAAATGTCTAAACCAAGAGACGGCCAAAGGAAGTTGTATGAAGAGGAGAACTGGACTGATTAAGACACTCCGAAGAACACTCTCCCTACCACAGACTTTAGAAATGTTTAATTTATGGCCTACTTAATATACTCATATCTCTTTGTCCGCCTGTGGCGGCTTGACACAGTGGGGGTGAAACTTAAGCATCAATACTGCAGGAGTACAGAGGTACCACAAAAAGATGAAAAAACAACTAAAAATAAAATTTTAGTTGGAGTTCTGCGGTAAGATGGAGATTTGTGGAGGGTAGGGTGCAGAAACTGGCTAGATGCCAGGTCCAACAGTCAACCTTCTGCTACACACAGCCATAGGTCTGTGCAGCAAAGATTGGCCATCTGCAGCAAGGGGTTGGGTGCAGGGGCTAGAGGCAAGGCCCTGCTGCCAACCCCGCAATGTATGGCCAAAAGCCTTGTGCAGTTGGGGTTGGCTGTCTGCAGCAAGGAGTTGGGTGTCGGGCCAACCCCATGCTGCACATGACTGAGAACTATGCTCAGTAGGGTAGTAGGCTATATGTGATCAAAAATCCTAGAAATTCAGTGAAAAAAACCTAAAGGTTAACGTGAGGTTATAGTTAGGTATGGAAATAGGATCTTAGCTTGCTTTAAATAAATCCTAGAAATTCACTGAAAAAAGTTAAAGTGATGTTATTTTTAGGTGTTGAAATAAAATCCAAACTAATGTTCAAAAACAAAATAAAATAGAAATTTACCAGTTATAGTTTACTAAGCTAACTATAAGTTCTGCCCCGCCATGCACTGCTTGTTACCTCACACTCCGGGGTCTGAGGAAGGTGGTCATCAGAACTAATCCGATAACACTCTCAAAACCTCACAAATACCTTGCATCAAAGCTGATGCTACGAACAAAGCCTTGATTCAATAAAAATGTATATCTCTTGTTAGGGATAACTTTCGTTCATAATTTTATATAGATTTGTTAAAAACTGTCACCTTATATATGTTATTCCAAGTGCAGGAATGGCTGAGTGGCGAACACAACCAATTGAGAGGCAGGCAGTTCACTGACATTTTACAGATAAAGGAATATTGATATATTTGCTATTTGCACATTTTGCTTTTTGCATATTCAACTTGCAAAATTATACATTATTGTTAAATGTAGCGGTATTATGATTAGTGCAATATGTGTACTCTGTAATACAGGAATTGCTATTTTGTACTTTTGCCTCCTTTGCACATTTATAAGTTTCAATTTGCCCAGTGATATCGGATAGAACTTTATGGGACATTTAAAATACACAAGACAAACTTAGATATTGTGGAACTAATTAAAATAACAATGTGTTTGTTCGCTGTTCAAAATAACCGAAGGTTGATAAAAATACTCTGCGGTACAGATCCCCTTTTGCAATGTACAATAATGTTTCTCACTCTAGGAAGGTATGGTCCTTTGCTTGCCCTAAAGCAGGATCAAAAAAGCTATTGCTATTCTTTACAATGGATTTATTGTACTTAGCAGTGATTAGAACTCAATTCTCTGACAGGAATATAGCAAACATGTTAAATTGACACTGTGAATGTAAAGACAGTGGCCCATATTTCATCTATTTTTAAAGTGCACGTGTGAAAATGGTGGTCAGTTTGTACGCATGAATCTCTATGACCCTGTGGAAGGCTATGGCCGAAATGCTTCGGTCAGTTAGTATCCTGCTTTTTAATGGCATTGAAGTGTGCGGACTCAGATACATAGGACCATCTACGAGTACACCAACACATGAGAGCAATAAACAAGAAAGACCACACCTATCCAGTGGCATGCCAGATACTAGAGTGTCACAGCAATGACATAAAATGCCTCAGCTACTTTGTAATTGATGACATCCCTAAGAATTTGAGAGGAGGCAACCAAGAGCGAGTACTTAGGCAGACTGAGGTCAGGCACATTGTCAGTAAAAACACCATGTCATGAATGATGTAATATGTGACATCATCAGCAGTGGATTGCGGGTGCGCGATATATAGTTAGTGCAACTAACTATATATGCGAATTTCAATGGTTTTGTGTGAGTAAAATAAGGTTTTGTAAATGCTAATCCCTAACTATATATGGTCTATAACCTATGGTTTTTGGTTTTTTCAGTGAATTTCAATGGTTTTTTAATAACAAATATCAAAAGCTGTAAAATGTATTCTTCTTTTAAAGGAAAAATATATTTTATATCTTTTTAATATAATTTTTTTATGCATCTGCCAAACCCTGACCTCTTAATAGTGCACTGTGGTGGAAATGATTTTGGGACTATGACTGGGGTTGGTCTGGAAATGCTTTTAAAGGACACCTTTCATCAATTGATGACACTTTTTCCCCAAACTGCCTTGGTATATTCCAATATATGCCAAAGACAGAAATGGAACTGGTCCAACCAATTTTGTCCACAATTTGAGAAAGCACGGAAACATGTGAATAAATCTGTTTCTGCTTACATGAGAGACTTTAGAATGGGTTTAATATACAACAATAACTTGCGTTACAACATGCAAGACATCTACAGAGGAGATGGTGTGCACTTCTCCGATGAGGGGAATAGAATATTCCTCCTGAATTTAAATCTGTGCATTGGAACCTACTTGTAGGTACCTAAATTAGCCACAGAACCCAATAGCTCTTTTCAGAGCTACCCTACCTCTGATCATTCAAAACGTTTATCTTTTTCTAACTTTTTTCACTATTTTTCACCAAAGTACGCTCCCCGGTTCGCTTACCGGTGCGCGTACCGGGCGCTCCCCACGCAAATTTTTTTTTCATTTATTTTTTTTGCCTATATGAGCGTCCTAAGCCCCCCTCAGAAAACCTAGAGGGTCAGGAAGTGTCTTCCCTGCCCCCTTCTACCCATTCCGAACATTGTTTGCCCTCCATCTTGTGTCTCAATTCTACCGAAACACAAAATGGAGGACTCCCGTAACGCTGCTGGGCGCGCACTGGTGAGCGCTCGCTAAAAAACGGTGGGAAAGTAATTTACAGAAAAACCACTGGAGACACTTTCATCAAATATAGAATAGGCCCTACTACATAGCAGTCCCTACCATTTACCCAAATTTGATGGAATTCCATTGAGAAAATTATGCTGTAGGCCTGACTAAATATCCTGAGGTAAATTACATGACAAAAACACATATGAAGTGTTAGAATTGACAACCAATTAAAATGTTACTTTCATTTTCTACTATTATTTCAAGACATTTGATTGGTTATGTACCTGAATATATATAAAGAAAGAGAGAGAAACACAGCCATTTTGACTACTACTTCCTGAAGTACATTTCAAGAGCATTTTCACTGACAACTTTAACTTCTTTTTCAAAGGTAAGATATAATTTAAAAAATTTGAAAGGAGAACTATGTTATGCACTTTAAATTCATTTAGGAAAACGTTTTCAGATAGTTACATACTGTCCCTCTATAAGAGTTAGTCATTGAGAAAGACTTAATTATTTAAATTATTGATTGAGTTAGGCTTCTGTGGTATAATTATGAATTTACTTAGGCTTCATCACAGGCACTTTTTAATAGTTCTACTTCCTGCCTGAAACCATGCACTGCCCAAAGATAACTTCACTGTTAAAAACTCACAAGTACCTGTCTGAACTTAAACCCATCAGTGCCCTATCTCCACTGATACATTTATTTTTTATGCAATTTACAGCAAGAAAATGGAAGCACAGCAAAAAGAAAATACAATTTCATTTCAAATTAAGATTGAAAACAATCCTAACGAAGAAAAAGAAGAAGTAGACTATATGGATGAAACAGTAGACCAAGAATTAATAAAATGTGCTGAAGAATGTGATTCTTGGAATGAAAAGGAGGACATACCTGATGATTTAATGTTACAAATTCTCTTAGATTTTGAAAAATCAGAACAATAAATTTACATTTTAAAAGTTAAAATTGTTTGAGACATTATTCTTTTTAATATGAAAATTATGAAATAGTACCCAAAAAGATAAAATATAAAGTGAGACTTAAAATATACTGTGCAACTTTTTTGTGTTACATAGTAAGTTTGCTCATAGTTACTTCCTTTCTCCCACTATATTATCCCCAATGTGTATTTAACATCTCTTTATCATCTCCTGCCTCCATGTTATTTCTGCTTTCCTGACAGACTATGCTATGAATTCCATATACCACAATAACTTCTGAAACAACATGCAAGATATCTACAAAGGAGACGGTGTATATTTATTTTTAGACTCTGCATTGGTACCTACATGTTGGTACTTAAATTAAAAAAAACAAAAAAAAATACAACAAAAAGAACAATCAATAAACATACAATATTTGAAAATTCTTTGATTCTTTTTTCCCTATATTACGCTCCCCGGACCGCTTCCCGGTGCGCGTACCGTGCGCTCCCCTGACCGCTTCCCGGTGCGCGTACCGGGCGCTCCCCCCGCTAAAAAAACGTTAATAAAAAATTTTTTTTTTTGCCCCGCGGGGCCCTTTTAAAGCCCCCTCATCAAACCTAGGGGGTCAGGGAGGATGTACTCTGCCCCCTTATGCTCATTTCCCCCTTTGTTTTTGCCACCTCTTGTGTCTCGATCCTACCGAGACACAAGATGGCGGCCGCTCCGGACTGTTTAGAAGGTTCATAGTCACCGGGGAGCCAATCCGCTTCTCCTCGCGAAGTTCCGTTACGCGTCAGGTACGCGAACCGGGGCGCTAACCGGGACGCTGTCACAGATATATATATTTTTTTGAACGTTAATTTCTCAAAATCCACTGGAGCACATATCTTGAGACCTAGCAAAGGCACATCGGGCTACCAGTCCCTACAATTTTGTCAAGTTTCATAAAAATCCATTCAGCTGTTCGAGCTAAAAGTGAGTCCAACCGCCCTATGGAAAACTCAATGTTAAAAACACGTTTTGGGACCCCCCTTTTTTCTCGGCCCCCACTTCACGAAACCCCCCCAAACTTTCAGCGGACGCTCAGAAACAAAATGTGCCATCTTCCTGAAAATTTCCGCCAATTCCGTCCTTCAACGCCAAAGTTATTCAACATAGAATTTTCAGAAATCCCTATTCAAATAAATCCTAACTATATATACCTACTGGCGACCACCAGTAGGTAATATATATATTCACTGAAAAAAACATAGGTTTCAGCCACATTATAGTTAGGAATTAGCATTTAAAAAACCTTAGAAATTCACTGAAAAAAACATAGGTTTCACTCATGTTATAGTTAGCTGGACATTTCACTCATACAAAACCATTGAAATTCCCCCGTTATAGTTAGTTCAGCTAACTATAACTCACGCGCCCGCAATGCACTGCTGATAACGTCACATATTACATCACTCATGACATGGTCAGTGAAATCACTCATGACATCACTGATGACATCTCAAATGACATCACTGATGACATCAAGGTCTTGTTTGGCCGAAATGCGTAGTGGTGGTGTGATGGAGAGCGTAATAAACCTCTGAGCACTAGTACCTGGGTTTGGCTCATCTTTGATGCTGCGTGACTGCTGCGAGACGTCCTTCTGCCGAATATATATATACAATACACACACATATATATAAATATTTCCCAGAGCAAAAAGGAACCACTCCAGACAATATTACACAGTAAGTATTTTATTTTAGCGGACAGTCCATAATGTGTTTCAACCACGCAGGTCTTGATTTTATGACACAGGGAGTGGTCAGTTAATTTTTAAACATATACACATGTAGACAGCGAAAAAAGAGTAGATGGGCATAATATAGTGGGTAGAACCACAGCCAATAGATGCATGATAATGACAATATCTTAATACATGAATCAAAAGAACCAGGTAATTATTTGCTACTTTATATAATCCATTCACAAGTGAATATCCCCAGATGGTTACTAAATTATCTTTCTTCCCCGTGAAAGTCACATAGCTTCGCAAAGTCCCCACATTTCAGGACTAAAAAACTGGTTAAGTGTCAACATTCAATTTCATAATCTCAACGCTTATCTTAGCGCTGTATGGTTCAAATATCCACAAAATTAATTGTTCTTGCACATGCGAACAACTTCCTAGTGTTCACATTGCCCTCATCTCCAATTCTTCATCACTTTACATTTGTGCCTTCTGCCCCATCTATATTGTAAAAACCCCAACATATATATATATATATATACATATATCATAGTTCCTCTGTTTTATTGCACCATCATACGTGTCTTATTGCATTACAAAATGTAGTTACCAATCAAGTATATTCCTGTGTTCAAAGAGCCGTTGAGTATCATTTCAGATGCAAAACACCTTAACTTTAGTGTCATTATTTACAGCTAAGGAACTTTTTCAAAGTAAAAAGTGTGGATTCTTTGCCCTTTTGCTTTACATTGCTGGGGGTTTCATCTTGTCTCAAACTGCAGTTATTTATATATGCATATTCTGTGGTTGAAGCGCTTCAAACTTTTGTTATTTGTTGCCTTCTAAAGACAATTATCAACGATTTCTACAGTTATCAAAATTAAAACAACAAAGAAAGAAACCTCTCTTTAAAAATGATGTTACTTGCAAAACCTTTTTTATATACAAGAGAGCTAGTGTGATCTTAATCAAAATGTTTACACTGAATAACATTTTTGTAATTGCCAACACATTTGGTAATGGTTGACTGCATACACATTTCATACAATTTCATTATGCCTAATATTTCTATGCTTTTATCCTTTCATGGACATCCTGGATAAGAGTAACTTTTTATTTAAACTTTGCATGAAGTTCCACCATTAATGCCATTATTTATATGAGAGTTAACTTCCTAAAGTAGTATCATAATTTTGGCCTATATTATTGTCAAATAATAAACAGTTCATTTTATCATAAAATCTCTGTATATGTCAATTATTGACCTAATGTGATATATATTCTCATGGCCAGATTGATATTTATATTAGGGAAAAGTTATATGAGCCGCAAACTGCTAGTTAGTGTGTTGGCAGTGCACCACATTTGATATCCTATATCTTTCCAAGTTTATTTGTCACATTTGAATAACATATGCTCTTTCTAATAATAAATAAGACACATCATTGACTGTGATGTATTGGCTGCATGTGTAATACTGTTTATCTGTGTTATACACTTCAGCTGGGTAAGTATTTCTACTGATTGCACTTTTTCAGATTGTCTATTACTTATTTCTCGATTGTATTAACATGTGAAATAGAATACATAGGAGTTTATTTAGAGAATGTTGATGTTTTTACAGGGATATACAGAAATTTTATTAGCATACTATTAATCGAGATATAATGGAAAGATATATGGTGAATTGTTTCTGCATTTACTGGTGCCCGATGGGGATTAATCGAGCATAGAAGTGTCATTGTTTCATTTTTAATGCAGCAATACCATTTTTCTCAAAAACAAAACAACTTTTTAAAAGTACAGAATATCATTTCTGCACAGTTAGCATTTTTTAACCTTCTGGCATACTTTCAATCTCAACAAAACCAAAGGGGATGATGGATGGAGTGTTGAACATTGCAAGCACGCACCCCCAGTCAACTAATCTGGGTTTAATCCATCATCATTCTTTAGCTCACTCAGCCACCCCAGTTCAGACATGGCCATATGCAAATCAGTCTGACCCTGTGGGTCATGGGAACAGTCCAGCCCGAACTGCCAAGCCATGTCTTCCCTGGACCGGAAACAAGCATCCTGGGACCGGTTTCGGATTCATAATCCTCATCAGCCAGGCTATCTTGAATCCAGTGGCCAAGTGAGCAAGGGACTCACGTCTGAGCATACCCTGCCAACTTAGGGCGAACAAAGCTAAACAAAAGGGGATGATGGACGGAGCGTTTGAGCAAATCAAACACTCACCCCCAGTCAACTGATCTGGGTTTAATCCATCACCATTCTTTAGCGTCCATGACAGTAGCCATTTAGAAGTACAGTAAAAATATGGTAGCCAACCCATCATGCTGCCTTGCCCTCACTTGTATTATTACCAAAGATGCAACCTCCAAAAGTTCATCATCATACAAATTATAACCAGTGGCGCAACGTACAACGAGGCCCCCTCCCTGCAGAATGTGAAGAGGGGCCCAGAGTCATGCGTATTTCAGGGATAATTATTTCCCTTGGGACTAATGGAGTCGCTCTGAAGCGTCTGGGGGCAGCTGAAAGGTTGTGCCCCCCCCGTGCTGCTAAGCAGCAGAGGCCTCTGTTATGCCCCTGACCATACCCACTTCCCCACACGCAGAGGGAGCTTACCTTTCCCCAAGTGCATGATGGATATTTCTGCACGTTCTCTGTCTGGGACCGCCAGCGTAAACTTGGACAGAATGGATGCTCGAGCAATGGCATCACAGGGGTAGATTGGACCATTTTTTGCAGCTATCGAATTACCAGCATCCTCTGAAATAGGCCTATAGTATTTAACATCATTATCAGTCAGTGGTGAACTTTATGACACATAATTTCAGGTACTACTTCCATAATTCTGGCACAGTGCTCTAGAGTTGTCATTTAGGTTTTTTCCGAAGGAAGATACATGGCCTGCTTTTAAAAAGAGGTTCTTCTCATCTGAACTGTAGGTTGTCTGAATGGTTTGAGACCGCCTCCATCTGAAGATGAGTTTGAGATACGCAATGCTCTCGTATGTCCAGACATCAAGTCTGTCTATCCTACTGATATTCACAAAACACCAGAAATCTGCTCTTCAGTTTCACTGCATCGGATTTCTCAACACCACTAGATTGCCAGAAACGCGAAAGTTAACCCTTGGTACTACAGGCCCCAAACTACAGAACGTGTTTATCTCCTTTTCAGAGCTGAACAAAAATACTTAAGGTTAAAGAAAGAGTGACAACTAAACTCTCCAGGACATATTTGACTGAATCCATTCTTTCTGGATATTGGGATGCATAAATGTGGGTTGGTGTTCTTACCTCAACCCCCTTGGCTGTAGCAACCCACAACCTACTGGTGTATAGTTTTATTACTTCTCAGTTCTATAAAGTTAGTTTCATAAAGTTATCCCACAACTCAGTTCGATAAACCCAGTTGCATAATGATTTTGCACAATATAAATCTGCGCTGTGTAAAACACGTAAAAAGCTACATAAATTGCGACTATTAATTAGTACGCAGCTTTATATTTATTTTCTTCAGATCATGTTTGTGTTTTTTTACAGTGAACGATTTGGTTTAAGGTTATACTGTGGAATAGCGCCTCGATTTAAAACATGCAATGTAACTGTAAACGAATTAAAACGGAAAGTGTTATGCAATTTCAATAATGTTGTCTACTTCAAACCCTATTCACTTCTTTGTATGCTGCAGGTGGCATGGAGCAGGTGCATTAAATATTAACCCGTTTCTGCTGTTACCTTTACTTAATGCTACTGAAGAATTGTTTCCGGCACAATTCTACTAATTAACTGAGTGCATAGACTAGTTCTTAATACATAATTTAGACAGCACAGTGTCAGGTTCACAATGAAGACTCCTGACATTACACTCATCTTTTTTCATTAGCTTTGCAACTAACTGTAGTTTTTGTCTGTTGACTGAATATTAATTATGAGCAAACGCCCTACAGAGCCTACACCAAACGCTCCATTTTTTTAAAAACCCATTTAGGCATGTTAACAAACGTATATGGGCTACAGCAGAAAAGAGAATATGAGGTAGCTCTGTTAATTTGCCATTTTGTACTTTCTTTTTACTCTAAATACGATTCGTAGATTCGCATATAATTATTAAAGGCATTTATGTGTCCTGATATGTCAATTTGTAATTACATTTATCAATTTATGTACGTGTGTTTTCATCCATCTATTTATTATCAACCTGGTTTCATATTGCATGAACCTGGAGATTGGGCTTTAGAATGCTGTGCGTGAGTCTAAAGGACGCCCACACAACAGAGAGAGTATCATAGGACTATAAAGCCTTATAGATGTAAAGTTTGCATACTGCTGTGACAAAAGATCAGTTTCAGAAATATCACTGCAATGACTTCATTATTTTTAGAACATGGGATCCTTTTATCCCCGTATAAAAGCTCTTCTCTATCTTACTTATTACAAGCGACTTGTGACGCATCTAGTTGCCTGCAGTATATACATGATGCAGTCTCTCAACTGCAATTACAGTTCACTTTTGACATCAGATTGCCTGCCGTCAGAGTGAGCAGCAAGGGAGAAAGCAAGGTCTTTGAACATAATTGCAGCCTTCCTTTAAACAAGGACAAGGGAACTGGCTTTTCTTTCTTCTGATATGTTTCTCTAAAATGAAAAGCGTTCAGTAGAAAGGAGATATTTATAGAAACCTGCCTATTTTTTCCACACTACAGGTCATTCCAGGAAAGACAGAATCTTTCCTTGTTTCAATACAGCATTTTTAAATCTGATTTACATGAAACTAGCCATAATATCTTTTGTCAAAAACGACTGTCTTTTGGTTTGTTCAATTTTGCAACACAGGCTCTTCTAATGTTATTCTTCAGGTCTGATATTAACATGAAAGGACTCAAATGGTTTGAGTTTGGGTAAAGAGTGATGGTGTGACCATATATATTTTAAGGAATTAAATATCTGCTGTAATACGTTATAGGGATATTGCAAGTCACTTCAGAATGTCATTACTTTATATAGGAACTCAGCCTTTGGCTTTGTTCCTTTATATGGTCATCGAACCTCGTGGTAACTTGCAATACTTGGGTACTTTATGCCTAATATATATTTTTATAGAGCGAGAATACCCACAGTTAGAAGCACTCTGTACACGAGTAACAACGCAGATGCACAGGTTCTATGCAAAGAAAAATTACCCAGTGAGGACTTAACGCTACCACTTGTACTGTTGAATGGCTAGAAGGAAATGCAAGTTAAGAACATGCGCGCGGAGGCTAGAGTGCGGAGGAAGGACAGTGATAGATTGGGAGAGAAAATGGACAGGGAGGGGAAAAGAATGATAGGAGCATATAAAATCGTTCTAACTTTCGTGGTTATATGTTTAATATATGATAAGGATAGGCACATGTGGATCGCTCTACATGCCAATTGATTTTAATTTCTTGGCCAAGGAGGGGGTGACGTAACTACACTATAGACATGCAAATAAATCATTGTAGGGGTTGAGTATTTTGGTCAACAAAACAAAATAGATTCTGTCTAAACCAGAGTTTATTAGATACAGTAAAATAACAGTACAACAATTAAAGAATATTATTGAAATGGCAGTACAGTACAGTAATGTAAAACATTTGAAATACCTTCATTATCTTAATAAGGAAGTAAAAATGAAAAGCAATAGATAAGAGGGGTGAAGGAGAGGGGAGATAAGAAGTGTAAAGGTGTATAACGAAAATAAGTAGTAAGGAATTGGGTACCAACAATGAATGTTAAAGATAAAACACAATTAAGAAACAGTTGCTTAGGGGGTTTAGAAACTCCTTCTTCAAATAGGCAATGAGAAATGAAGTTCCTTGCTGAGGCAGCAATAAAGATAGTAATAGGTGATCAAATTATGTCTCTCTTCACAACAAGGGAAATACAGTTAACATGCGCTCTATTGAGTCTATGGTTTTAGCATACACCATAAAAGATGGCTTGAAAGGAAAGGAGATATTAGAGGAGCTTTTCCAATGTTTAGTAATTTGTTGAAAGGCGATCACAATTAATAAATCAATTATTTTAACATTGAGTGAGTATGTAAGCCATGCATCTGAAAGACTTACTAGAAAAATATTTGTAAATGAGGAAGGAACATTAGTTTGAAAACTAGAATTAATTTGATTCCACACCTTAATCCAAAATGTATGTGTAGGAGGACAGGAAAAAATAAAACGATGAAGGTCAGTACGAGGATGATTACATGACCAACAACTCAGCATGGTATGTTATGTTATGTTAAGTTATGTTAAATGAATTTGTATCGCACGCAGCTACTCGAAAGAGTGTCCCGGCGTGTGCAAAGGTAAAGGCAGAAGGTACTAAGGGTCAGCTAAAAGAGGAACGTTTTAAGCTTTTTCTTGAAAATCTCATGATCCTGAATGCTCCTCAGCGCCAAGGGCAAAGCATTCCAGGCCAAGCTAGCTTTCCAGACAAGTGAGTAACCGCCCAGCCTTTGACAATTGAATCTGGGGGTCTGCAGCAGAAGTTGAGGAGAGGAGCGCAACTGTCTGGCTGGAGTGTAAAAGATAAATCTCTTCTGAAGACAGCTAGGGCCCCTGCCGTAGAGGGCCCTATGGGCAATGGAAAGCATTATGAATTTAATTCGAGCATCAACAGGGAGCCAGTGCAGGGCACGCAAATGGACACACACACTGTACCTTTTGGTCAAGCCTAACAGGAGTCTGGCGGCAGACTTTTAAATAACCTGCAATTTGCCCAAGAGGTAGCCAGGAATGCCAACATACAGGGCATTGGCATAATCCAGAAGAGATAAAATCAAAGCGCGGACCACTGTCTCTTTAGCAGGTCCTGGAAGAAAGGGAAAAAACTTTCTCAGGGCTTTCAAGGTGACAACGCACGTCTCGACAAGCTTCTTAACTTGTGTGGAGAAATTCAGATTCTCCGACGGAATAAGGATACATTTTGTATAAGTGCATTGAAAATTAATAAGTCTATTATAAATGAAGAATAAGGTTTGAGTTGTGTTGGCAGAATGGGTGGCGTGATGGATGGGTGGGTGCATGCATGATGCATGGATGGATGGCTGGGTGGTTGGGTGCATGCATGATGGATGGGTTGATGGATGGATGGGTGAATAATGGGTGGATGCATGCATGATGGATGGATGGGTGGTTGGGTGCATGCATGATGGATGGGTGGATGGATGCATGATGGATGGAATGCATGAGGTGAACAGCCTTTACAACAAAACTTTTACAACACACTACCATTACGACGCAACCATTACAACGCAAACCATTACAACGCATTGCGCTGGGGGGGGGGGCTCTAGGATAGGGAATAGATTTAATTTACTTTCCAACACCTTCCCTACTATCCACGGGGACTGGAGTTGGAATAGTAAATTAAACTATTCACTATCCAGCACCCCAAAGCGTTGTAATGGTATGCGTTGTAAAAACTGCCTTGTAACGGCATGCGTGGTAAAAGCATGCGTTGTACCATCATACATCCATGCATGATGGGTTGCTGGATTGATGGGTGATGGATGGGTGGATGGATGGGTGATGGATGGATGGATGGGTGGATGGATGCATGATGGGTGGGTGGATGGATGCATGATGGATGGGTGGATGTATGTATGAGGATGGATGTATGGGTACATAGATGCATGATTGTGGGTGGTGGATGTATGGGGGATGGATGCATGATGTGTGGATGGGTGATGGATGGGTGAATGGATGGTGGGTTATGGGTGGGTGGATGGATGCCTGATGGGTGGCTGGATGGATGGGTGATGGATGGGTGGTTGGGTGCATGCATGATGGATGGGCGGATGGATGCATGATGGATGGATGCATGATAGGTGGCTGTATGGATGGGTGATGGATGGTTGCATGGATGGGTGATGGATGGGTGGATGGATGCATGATGGATGGGTGGATGGATGGGTGGATGGATGCATGAGGATGGATGTATGGGTGCATGGATGCATGATGTGTGGGTGGTGGATGTATGGGGGGATGGATGCATGATGTGTGGGTGGCTGATACAGATTGAAATAAAGCAGGTGTATGCGTTGAAGGGAACAATCAGGGGTTCTGTGCACAAGCAGGGCATATGAGTATTTGCCTTTGCCAATCCTGGGACGCATTGGCAAGCTCCACGCTCCAGTAGACAACATGCCTTTGTTTAAACCCAATAGTTCCGAGCTATAAATAGCTCGACCTAAAAACAGTAAGCCTGTAAGTGTCCATTTATGAATGATGAGACGGACACAATGCTGTGATGTTCCATGTAAAAATGAAGCCAATGTGTAATTCTAAAATAAAAATGACGGTCATATGTAATGGCACATACAAAAAAACACAATAAACAAGTTTTTACATTTTTATTTTCTTTACATTGCATTGATATCAAATACTTTAATACTTACTAGGTATTTAATAGCAAACAAAATTACCAACAAAAAAACAATGACACAATGCATTAACAATTTAAGATTGGTACATATCCCTAACAATATTTTTTTTTTAAAAAAGGTGTACAGTTTACAGATAGGATTATGGTACACTACAGTAAGAATTCAGATGATGAAATCCAACATAGACAAGTACCAACTTTTTTACCCAAAGGAATTAAGTACATGTGCGATGGAAGCTAGGTAGTCAGAAGGCACAGACAAGGTGAAAAGTTTTAATACTGACAAAAGTCGGGCAGAAATTTCCTTTGAAAGGTGGGAAACACATGGATGTAGATTACCTGCTAAAGATTGTGACATGCGCATTTCCTGGTAACTTTGCTCCTTTTGCAAAATCTCAAGAAAACTGTAGAAATTTGGGTGCGGTTTGCCAATACTTTTGTTTAAAGAGTTGTGCCAACCCTCTATGGCATTGTTTGTCTTTGCTCCTCCCTCTAAGCAGGTGAAGTAGCAGTTCCACTAGTCCATAAGAAAACGTGGTTTCCTCCGGCAACCCGACCTGCATAGATGGCCAATCCATGTGTCTTCAAAATAATTTAATATTTGTGCCAATTTATCTTCATTTACCATAAAGTATTCAGACTCTGTAATCGATGTATAGTACTCGTCTACACTATTAGGAGGAGCAAAGCCAAGTCCAGATAGTTTTTTAAGCTCAAACTGTAGTTTACTATCAGACACATAATACTCAATAAGGGATGCTTTTTGAATTTTGCGCCACATAGCCTGAGAAAAGTGGAAAAAACATCCTTGTATTTGGGTATCCATGTACAATTTCTTTATAGCATTTATCATGGGTAATTCAAAGTCCATGAATACTTTTCTCGGACTTTTGTTTGGGATTTTGGATTTTAGGACTGACAAAAACTCAGTATACATTGAGGATTGTTTGTCTGGTAGTAAACTGTAGACTAAAGGAACTACAATGTTGTTAACGTACCCGTGAATGGTGTAGGTTTGGGTGAAAGGGGTGGGCGTACTTTTAAAGGTCCCATCCATCATCCACACATCATTGTTCTCCAAGTGGTTGAGATTACGGGGGGTGCTAAATATTATATTGCGCTTATGACAATTGTCATTGTCATACATAATAAACGGTAACACAGAGTTCAACAGGAATTGTGGAGAAGTGTGGCTCAGGGGTTAGAGGCGGCAGACCCGGAAGCTGAGATCGGCCCTGGACCAGGGTTCAATTCCCCGCCTCGGCGGGTCTTGGGCTCAAAAATTCCACGGACCCGATAATTCTCGCTCCGGTGCCTTCTCAACTCACGGGTTCACACTCTGCGACTCTGGGCAATAGCTTGCTTAATCTCCACAACGGCCCCTCGCGGCGGGATGCCTGGCTTTCACCTTGTGGATACCCTGTCGGGGTTATCTCACAGGGGAATACCAGGACGGGTTCCCTAAGCAAGCGCCGGGAAACCCTTTGTGGGTAGCTGTGCGCTATATAAGCTCAAATACATTTACATTTACATTTACATTGTAATATCCCCAAAAGTTTGTGTTGCCACGCGTTTTGGGTGATTCGCGTGTTTCTTACGTTGGATCATTCTATGTAAATTGGGGGTGGCAGGCATACTACTAGCCACATGTTCAGTAATGTGTTGGGATACCTCCCTTAAAATGGCACCATAAGGTTCATTGGAGTTGCCTGCAATCACTTTCATTTCATTTATAGATTCTCTGACTTCAATAGCAGTTGCAGAGGGCGAGTGGTTATGGTCTGTGCTTCTTAAAACAGACTCACCCAGAGTCACCGCTCGTCCTCTGCAATGGCTTGAGTAGTATTGCACACACTTCCAGTCGGAGATACACTTAGGTTTCCACGATATGCATTCCACCCACTCCACTTTCTGTCCCATTTTCTTGGGGCATCTTCTAATTTTGAATTCTTCTTTTTCGGCCAACATACATTTATCTAGCTCAACCACCCTTGAGTTTATCAATGGCTGCCCCGCCACCCCCCACTTCATTGCAATAGCTCTCTTCACCAACAGATAGCCAAAGCTAACCATTTGTTGCTCTGTTCCAGTGAGGTTGGGTGATTCACAAATATTAAGGAGCCCCAATGATGGAGTGAGGTGAATCTGTTTATTTAGTGCTTCTTATAAGTTTGTGGTAGCCCCCTCCCATAGGGGTCGCACGGATGGACAATCCCGGATAGTATGATACAAGGTAGCATCCTGGTGGCACCCCCGCAAACAAGATGCATCCCGTTGCAGCCCAATTTTAGCTAGTGTAACAACGGAGAGGTAGGTTCTATGTAGGACTTTTAATTGAATGAGCCGAAAGCAAAGTGAAATGGCCACCTCTCTCGGTGACATCAGCGCCGTCTGCCAGTCATCGTCGTCCATGTCGCCAATGTCGGCTTGCCACTGGCTACGGAGAACTAGAAAAGGGTCAGCTAAGTTATTACACAGCATGCGGTATGTTAAGGAAATGGCCTTGTCAGGGAGTGATTCAGAGAGTAATCGATCCTCAAGAGGAGATGTTTCTGGGAGGCTACTCATGTCTGGGAGAGCGGTCCTTAAAGCATGACAAATTTGCAGGTATGGAAATGCCTCCCCCTGAGTCATTTCGTGCTTCCCTTGCAGTTCCGGGAAAGACAGGACTCGTCCCTTTTTCACAAGGTGGCCTATATTGGAGAGTCCAATCGCGTCCCATTTGTCAGTAAAGACAGAGGTAGGGTTTTCCAGTGGGTGACATCTTTTCTAAGTCTGTCTAGAGGGGCTGTCAAATTCTTGTCGTAGGAGAGGTGAGGGTCGGGGGTAATAAAAATCCCTAAATAGCAGAAACCATCGAAGGCCACCTTCAGGTCGCTGCCCGGGGGCAAACGGGGGGTCTGGCCATGGAGAATATATTTAACTGATTTTGTCCAGTTAATGGCATAGCCTGAGTGGTATACACCCGTTACAACGCATCTTTTACTCGGCACTACCATTACAACGCGACTTTTACTCCGCATACCATTACAACGCATTGCGCTGGGGGGCGCTCTAGGATAGGGAATAAGTATAATTTACTATCCAACACCTTCCCTAGGGTCCACGGGGACTGGAGTTAGAATAGTAAATTATACTTACCACTATCCAGCACCCCAAAGCGCTATGCGTTGTAATGGTATGCGTTGTAAATACCGCGTTGTAACGGTATGCGGAGTAAAAGTATGCGGAGTAACATGGTACATCCGAGTATGTCGTTGGCATACAGTGATACTCTATCTTCATGATCTTCACTCCATTTCAGTTTTCTAAGGGACACGTCTCTCTATATCAACGAGGCCAGCAGTTCCAAGATCGAAGAGAAGATGCGATGGTAGAGCGGGAAGCCCTGTCGGGTGCCTCTGCCCAAAGTAAATGTTCGGGATAAGCGGTTATTAACTTTAACCTGGGCTCGCAGGTCCGCATATAACAATTTGATCCAACCCAAACATTTCGGGCCAAACCCAAAAAGCTCCAACACCTGAAAGAGGTTGGGCCATTCTATAGATTCAAATGCCATAGAGGCATCCAGAGAAAGCACCACTGCGTCTTTCTGTATGTAGCGCTGTCTACCCAAAACATTGTGGAGACAGAGAATTGTCAGAGCAGTGTTTCGCCCTGGTATGAAGCCAGACTGGTCGCGTGGACTAGGAATGAAAGAAGGGGAAGGAGATGGTTGGCCAGGAGCTTGGCTAGGACTTTGGCTTCGATATTGTACCAACCCTATTCTGTGAGTCACTAATCGATTAGCGACTCACAAAATAGGGTTAGCGACTCGCTATTAGGAAGGGTCGTGCCAAGGGCGTTTCTTCCTAATAGCGACTCCAACACTCATGTAAGAATGTTTCGCGACCACAATTGTGGTTGTAAAACACTCGCAGTTTACCACCCTTCTCAGAAAGGTGGTAAAGCACTCGCAAACTTTGTGAATGCATGCACCAATATTTTTTAGGGCCAGGCAGTGGTCCCAGGGACCACTGCCTGCCTTTAAAAATGTTTCATTTTTATTTTTTACATTCCTACCATTTTCCCTTAAGGAAAAGGGGCTGCATTTAAAAAAAAACAAAAAAAAACTTCATTTAAAAGCAGTTCCAGACATGGATGTCTGCTGACCCCTGCAGGCCACCATCTCTGGGAGTGTCAGCCATTCCCAATGGGTTCGCAAAGTGCGACAGCTTCATTATTATGCATGAGGAATGCAATTTGTGACCCCATTGGGAATCGCAAACAGTGTCTCAGACAATGTTGTACATTGGATTTTGCGACTCACAAATTGCGACTCCCTGTTCGTCGCAATTTGCAAATTCCAATGGTCATACATCTGACTCCTTGTTCCCATAACGATTCAACTTCCAATTTATCCTTATCGAGTGGGAGTGCAAGAAGGAATCTTGTAAATATTAGAAGCAGTAGGAGATGAGTGTAGCAAGGCTTTCATCTGATTGTTGTAAGTGGGAATTGGGGTATGTGATGAAAGTGTGGATAAGGTCTGTGTAATAGCTTGAATTAAAGAGGTGTATTTAGTATGGAATGAGTTTGGAAAATTAAGTGAAGTTGTGCTTGATGAAAGGTAATATAATAGTCTTTAATGATAAGTTGATGTACCCAACGCAGACCTTTGTCCTCCAAGATTTCCAGAAAATAGGCTTAATATATATTTTTAGAAGTTTGTTCTACCAGATTGATTAGAAAAGAAACTGCTCCCTCTCTGACACATAAGAGAAAAACGTTGTGTGTAACAACTTGCAAATATGTTTTTGTTTAGGTAAAGATACTGAATGGGGTTTGTGGGACAAAGAAAAACATTCTTCAAATGAGAAAAGTGATATAAAGGATATTTCAATATCTTTCCTAAGCGGTGAACAATCTGATGAAGTTTCCAATAAGCAAAGTGTCTGTTTAAGAAAGAAGGCGGTATGGTTAGATTGAGAATCAGGACAGTTTACACCTTATTGTTGTTTTCTTTTAAGTTTAAGTAAAGACATATGGGGTTGTTTCTTATTCAACAGAAATGTGATAAGAATGGAATAAACTATTTCATAAAAATAGGTTGGAATAGGAAGAGGAATGGCAGATAAAATAATGCAAACAATAGGAGTAAGCATCATTTTATTGTAGTGAAGTCTGCCCCACCTGGACAGAAATAAAGTATACCAGGGTATTTGTTAAGGTTGTTAATGTGGGAAGAACCACTTTTAGGTTCAGGGAGATTGAATCTTTAATGGAAGGCCTGAATATTTACCTTTGAAGGAATTCAACAAAAAATTGAATTGGGCAAAATCTTGTTTAAAACATAAAATGTTGAAAGAAAGAATTTCACATTTAACCAGATTGACTTTACAGCCAGAGAGAACAGCAGAATTATAGGTAGATTCATGAAGCCGAAATCGTCTCACAAAGGGCCAGATTCTGAGAATCTGGCCCTTTGCGAGCGCTATTTTTGCATTTGGGATTCATCATCCCAAATGCAAAAATCGCAATTATAGAAATCGCTAAATTGCGATGAATTGCATTTAAGGAATCTTAATTTGAGATTCCTTAAATGCAATTCATGAACCATTTAAAAACTGCAAATTCGCAATCTGGGGCCGCTATTTACCGCGAAGTCTAACTACGTGGTAAATAGCAAAAACTTTGAAAAATGCACTAAAGTGCATTTTTCAAAGTTTCATGTTGCGCACACACATGCCCTAAAGGCATGTGTGTGCGCAACATATGTGCACACATCAATTTTAGGGGTGCAACAGGGTGTCCTTTGGACACCCCTGCACCCTTGAAATCGCAATCTCAATTTGCGAATCGCTAAATGCAATTAGCAAATTGAGTTGGTCTTCTCAGTCATTCCTATGGGCCTCTAGGCCCATAGGAATGAATGGGGAGATATTCCTTAATTGCGACTCGCAATTTGCGAGTCGCAATTAAGGAATTCTTAGAAATCGCTATTTATGTATGGATTTCTTGATGAATAGCATTTTGCTATTCCTTAATAGCAAATCGGTATTTTTCGCTATTAAGGAATCGCAAAATGTGTTCTTGATGAATCTGGGGGTATGTAACTTCCATCAATAATGTTGGCAGTGAAGAGCTAGGTTGAGATAAAAATAGTAGAATATCATCAGCATAGACAGATAATTGAACTTATTCATCTCCATAACAAAAATCAAACATATCAGTGTTTTGTATTATTTTTGAAAGAAAAGGTTCTGATGCAAGAATGAATCGCAAAAGGGGAAAGAGGATAATTTTGTCTCCCCAACATGTACAAAATTAAGCCATTAGCAAAAATAGATGCCATAGGTGTTGTATATAGGAGAGAAATCATGCTAGTAAAAATGGGTCCAAAACCAAACCAGGAAAGGGTGTGAAGAAAAAAGGACCAATCCATACGGTAAAATGTTTTTTCATTGTTGAGGGAGGTAGCAGCTAATTAAGGGGCCTATTACAATTGCGGATTTCCTGCATCCTCTGGGCCGGTGGAAGCCACCGCCAGCCCGGAGGATGCGGGAAAACCGCCGCGGATGCTTGAAAGACCCACCGCCAAATTAGGATGGCTGGTGGGTCTTGGAATCTGTCTGCCGCTTTTCCGCCGCAGTCACCTTCCGACCGCGGCTGAAAAGCAGTAACATGGCTGGCGGTGTCTATCAGACACCGCCAGCTATATTATTATGGAGTAGAAAGTATGCTTTTCCAAGACGGCTTTTCCGCCGTGGAAAAGCATACGGACCTTCACTTCAGGAGCCTGTTGTGGGCCCCCTGGGTGAAGGGGGGTGTGGGTGCACATGGGGGGTACCTATGGTACCCTCCTGCATTTGCATGAACAAAGCGGCAGGTACCGCGCGGTACCTGCCGCTTTGTGCACGCAAATGCCGTGCATGCATTTTTAACATTGCGGCGGGTGCAGCTTGTAGGTGCACCCGCCGCAATGTTAAAAATAGAGGATGTGACCGCCACCCTGGCGGTCACATCCTAATCTGCACGGAGGGACCGCCACTGCCCCTGCGGACGGTCCCTCCTACTCTATGGTGGCGGACGGACTTAGGTCCGTCCGCCATCATAATCGGCCCCAAAGTTTGGATTTACTTAAAATGCTGAAAAATATTGTATTATTATGTGAAATGTGCCTACCTTTGCTAAATCCTGATTGTTCTTTACCTATGAGAGATGGTGGAAAAGGATCAAGGCACAAAGCCAGTATTTTAGCGAAGATTTTGCAGTAAGCATTAATAAGAGAAGTCAGTCTATAATTTTTACATAACTTAGGATCACAGCCAGCTTTAGGAATGAGGCAAATCAATGCCTTTGGAAAAGTACTGCAAGTAGATTTAGTAAAATATGAAAATATTTCATGAATTTTAGGAACCAACAGTTTAGAGAAATGTAATTAAAAGTTCCATTAGGAAACCGTCTGGTTCAGGAGCTTTCCCTGTTTTAATTAATGTCATTGCTCTGCAAATATCCTGTGAAGAAATTTCAGTTTTAGTGAGGTGAAGTTAGTGGGTGTGTCAAATTCTTTATGAATGGATGACAAATATTTCTGTATATTTTCTGGAAGAGGGGTTATCTCAGGAGTATAGAGTTGTTGATACTAGTTCATAAATTCATCTAGTATCTCTGTATCTTAAAAAAAAGGAGAAGAGTCATCTTGTAGAATGAAATACATTTTAATACATTCTTTTTAAAATTTTTAGATAGTTCACTAATATTTTATGTGATTTATTTTGCCCATCATAATATTTAGCGCTTGCAAAAAAGGATATGGAGAACAAATAAAGAAGGAAAGGCAAGAGAAAAAGAGACATATGAATAGAAAAATAAAATAAACAAAGAACAAGTATAAAATAAAAAGGACATACAAAGGGATAAACATAAAATCAGTGATGGTGAAGCCACATGAGGAAGACAACACTACAAAACTCCATAATTCGTAAGGGGAGAACATTATTCCAACTGAATGGATGTAGAAACGAATCAGCAATAGACGGCACAACATCTAATTATATAAGTACCAAAAAGTTACTGCATAGTAGGTAAGAAAAATATCACAGGAAGTATGAAGAAAAACAATCAAGTAGTGGTAGAAAGATTGGTTACATTCATAGCTTTCCCTCTGTAGGTATCCAAAAATTGCTGCAAAAGAGCTGGATCTTCATATGCTGTTGTTTTATTGTTATGGTGCCCTTAAAGAGGCAGGGATGAAGCAAACCAATTCAGGCATTGGGACTGCGAAGGGCTGGGTGCATATCAAGAAATCTTTTCCTTCTCTCAGCTCTGGTCTTAGCTAAATCCTTGCAAAATAATAGAGTGGATCCTAACCAAGAAATACAACCTTTACTTTTAGCCCCTTGAAGGACCTTGATAGCATGGACTATGCCCTAAAGGTTACCAATAAGAAATATGAAATGAATAAGATATGATTCCTTTACTAATTTACCATTTCTTTCAGGATTAAGTCCAGTGTATGCACTAGATTCTTCTTTCCTCACTTGCTGGATCTTTGAATAAAGTATTTGGAGTCAAGGAGCGAATCAGACATCCTAAAATGAAACTGCATTAATAGTTTTAAGTTCTCCAGACTAGTGCTCACTGACGCAATGGCTTTAAGACAACCGGGGAGACGTGTAGCTAAAGGATCATGGGTGGTTGAAAAATAAGCCACAGTTTTCAGACATCACCATGCATCTGTGTTAGCACTGAGAGAGTGCAGCCCTCCCTCTCACTGCAAAATCGAAAACATTCTCAGCAAGGTGATTTAATAAGGCAATGATATCTTGTCTGCCAGCTTCTCGTACAAGTAGGTCATATATATATTGCACAAGCCCTGATCTACAGGGCATCTGTAATGGCTCCAGTTCTTTTTCAAAATCTGGTTCAAAATTGATGGATTCTCTGCATACCCTTGTGGAACTAGGTACCATGCCAACATCCTCAGCTGAAACACAAATGAAAAAAGGAACTGGTTATCTTCATGTAATGTCACTGAGATGACAGTCTGGCAAAGGTCAATAACTGTAAACCATCCTGCAGTACAAGGAATTTGAAATAATATTGTGGTTGGATTCAGAACTACGGGACAACTATTTTGTTAATTTTCCTCAGATCCTGCAGAATACCGACATTTTCCATTGGCTTTCTGCAAACCCATAATTGAAGCGTTACATGGACTCCCTATTAGCTCCGTCAAGATTCCTTTCTGTATCATGTCTTGTACTACAAGCATAACTCCTGCAATTGTTTCTGGGGACAGATGGTATGGTGGTGATCTTGAAAATACATAATTTGCCTTTATGGAAATCTGGACTGGTTCTTCTCCTTTAATCAGTACAATCTCTGTTCCTGTGAGATCCCACACTTCTGGGTTCACAGTTTCTCTTAAATCAACAAGCAATTATTCAATTGTCATTACTGGAAATAAACCTACAGCTATTCTTTGTTGAATCATTTTAACTCCTACATAATGTGTCTTGAACACCTTCCGGTATGCAGTAGATTGTGCAATTTAACTTGCACAAAATATTTCTCCCAAACAAATTTACAGGTCTTGTGTCACAAACTACAAATTGATGATGTTCCTCAAAATAATATTAATACGATGATTTGTTAAGCGCAAAGTCACTGCAACTGTCTTGTCCCAGCGCTGAGATTTCAGTCCTGACATAGAAGCAAAAACAGAAAACAGTACCTGATTTAAAGAGATCTGAAAAAAAACAAGTTTTGAGATTCTTGCGAATGGAGACTTCAGAAGTGATCTGACTGAGCTGAAGAGAGGGTGAATTCCACACTTTTGCCGCCAAGTTCACAAAGGAACTACCTCCATTACGGGCTCTTTCAAATCTAAGCTCTCAAAAGAGCCTATTTTTACAGGAACCTTTTCTGAAATGGGGTTTGGTAATCTGTTTATTTGAAACTCCTACAACTTGGACCTTCTTTCTCGAGAGGGGTAGGTCCGGGACATCCCCATTATTAACAGTGGATGTGATAGCACCAGTATCTTTAAGAAATGGTATGGGGTGGCCATTTACTTCTCGATATACAAATGGACCACGCTGGTTTACTTCTAAGATTGTGCGATGCACACACTCTTTCTCCCCTCTCAGGCACCGTCATTGAGACGTGTCGGAGTCTTAGCCATCACTCTCAAAACCATGAAATTGCTGAAAAGAATTCTGATTTGCATTAAGAAACTTTTGAAAAGTGTTTTGATATACATTCTAAAAATAGTTTGCTTTTGCTTTTGGCATTTGGTTCAAATTAAACCTCAGGTTTCCCGTAATTTGTGGAAACATTTGAGCATGTGGGACCAACATTATCAGGACTTGTTTCTGCATTGACATCTGAATCTGCTGTACTTGCATATTTTACATCTGAACTCCCTTCAGCATTGGCACATTTCCATTTGCATTATCATGATTACATCTACACTCCCTTTTCCAATGCCCGACCTTGTGACAGATGTGACCAGAAGTAATTTTCTTCAATGCTGCAACCTTTATTCCAGAACCTGGATCAATAGGTACTTCTACTCTGTGAAGCACCAAACCTGCCTGAATTTTCCTGGAAACCAGTTTGTGGAACCATAGCACCTTGCATTCTTCCTTGATTTCCTGCAAAAGAAGAATTCTGGAAACATTTATGAGCCAATTTAATTTGTGCCAACATAAATTTCTCTTTATTCTTTTTCTGCTTCATTTCTAATTTGTCACTGAAATAATTTGCATTTGCAGGACCTCACCAAGGGTCTTATTCTGTCAACATATCACACTTGTGTTATATGGGAACTGATCTCTGGTCTTAATCCTAAAACAAACAGATACAAACATCCCAATGTCATTTTCTTCAGGGTATTCTCTTCTATTTTGTTGCTGAAATACCTGTAACAAACATTCTTAATACTCATGAACTAGCTCTTTTGGTTCCTGTGCTGTTCGATTAATCTTCCACCAATCTAAATCTTTTTGAGGCACTCTGCCTTTTAGGAAAGTAATCACTGCTTCATATTTCTCCATAAGTACAGAAGATGGTGCATAAATGCGTGCATCTCTTGCAGGTTCATCACACAGCCATAGAACAGCAGTTTTACACTCTACCTACAAATCACTTGACACAACAATACCAAAAAAGTACCTAAATCAGTCCCCAACACTTTTGAAATGTTCACAATTCAATCAATTTGTGTATACCACTTCACAGGTTTGTCTCTCAATTTTGGCAAATTGTTAATAAATGCTGCAAGATCACCTCTAATCTAAGGCACATGAACATGCACTCCCCCCACTATTTCACTCAATGGATAAGCTGTAGATCCTTCCCCTTCTTGTTCTTTGCTTTCCCTTCCTACTTCTGACTGTTTATTTTTCTTTTCATGTGTGCATGCACATTTGCTTTCTAATTTTTCAAAATCACTTCATTTATTAATACATTTTATTAATTTGGTAATGTGTAACCGCATACCTGAAGATGGCATTGTTTTAATTGCTGCACCATCCAATTGTAGTCTGTAACGTTTCTGAAAAGAAGAACTTTTTGACATTTCAACATCATATTTCAATCCATACAGCTTCCTCCAACCACAATGGGAAAACTCCATCTTCAAACAAGTTAGTTTCCTCTTGGGATATTGGTGTCGTAAAGATAATTCTTCCCCCATCTCTTAGTGCATGCACTATCTGAGGTGGTCTCCACACAACAATCTGTGAGTTTTGAGATGTCAGAATACATCCCGACATAGTTAACCGTCCTACAACTCCTTGTGTCTCTGGAATCAGATTAGCATTTACTGGGGTGTTTGCAACTCTTCTAGACACCATCTGTACATTTACTACTTGTGGTGCTTGCACCGATCCATGCATTGTAGGTGGATTCATGACAGGTGGAGGAATAACCTGTGTCTGAGCAACATGTGGAGGAGCAATCTGTCGTATTTGAAGTGGTCACTGTGAGAAGTTGGCCTGGCATATGATGTCCACTATTCTAGTGGGCACCTTGCAACAGTCCAAATGACCCTTATTGATGGTAGGTTTAAGACAACCTTTGTAGAAAGCTATCCTAGTGGTAGCTTTGGAGAACAGCCTTCAGGCTAAGTCTTGAAGGAATGTAAAGCAGTTTGTTTTACCAGTCTATAATCTCTTGAATAATCAAATGAAAGTATACGACACAAGGTATATATCAAATATATATGTATTTACTCTAAACACCACCCCTATAGTCTCTTTATGAGGCTAGAGGCAAAAGTACAAAACAAGGACTTTAGATAGCACACAGTAAATAACACAGTATACGTTTTGCCCTGGGGGCCTCACAAACCATATACTAAAATAGTGGTATAAGAACCACGTGAGAGATAAAAGTGAGGCCTGGGGCCTGTAGAGTCGCTGGGGCAACCAGGAACCACCCAAGGTAGGGACGTAGGAGACCCACAGGGGACGCGTGCAGTGTCTAAACACAGCCGCGAATCACCTTTGACTTCTATGGAGGAAAAGCAAGTTACAATTTTAAAGATTAAG
Source organism: Lissotriton vulgaris (assembly GCF_964263255.1). NCBI lineage: Eukaryota > Metazoa > Chordata > Amphibia > Caudata > Salamandridae > Lissotriton > Lissotriton vulgaris. The sequence continues at coordinate 82,653 of NW_028246717.1, read as the reverse complement.
GACACTTGGGAGTGAACTACGATGGAACCTTTTCAGACTTAGACACTTCGAGAGTCAAGACCCATGGGAGCACCGCAGTACTCGTGTTACCTCACCCAGGGAAGCCGGGTGCATAGGTGTCTTCTGGTGTCGGGTTTCGTCGTCGTTTCCAATAGAGAGCTGCGAAGGAGTGCTGCAGGCGACCAGAGGAAAAGTGTTCAGGTGGATCCAAGGGTGGATCGGAGATCTGAAGAACCTGAAAGCAGAGGGGACAGAGTCTGTGCCACTAGCAAGTGAACAGGATGGCGCCAGGAAGATACCAGCCGATGCCGGGTGATTTTAAGTGAAGTAAGTGAAGCTTGACTCTTCAGCCACGAGGACCAGGAGGCATCAACGACAACCAGGAGCTGGATTCGAGCTGTCCTACAAAGGATGTCGAGTGCTGCAGCATCAGAATCCGGATTGGACCCAACAAGTCTTGGCAACAGCAACCCATGCAAGAAGACAAGATTGGCTTTGGTGCAGACCAACAAGGTCTGAGGGACTCACCCTTTGGATGGGAGTCAGGGCACGTCTGGAGCAACCTGGAAAGCCCATGAAACAAAGGATTGTCCTTCATGGGGACCCACTAGCCAAAGGGACTAGGGATCGTGAAGGAGCCTTGAGCTGCGGTGAAGAAAGGGGAGTCACAGGACACTCGTGAAGTGCGGGCCTCTCAGCTTCAGTGCAAAAGGTGCTTGGGGCAAGGGCAACAAATAGCCCAATGCACAACTTCAGGAAACTTCGGGAAGTAGGTGCAGCTGCAAACTTACACGATGTCCAGGAGTTCTGGTCCCACGTTTCTCGTGTCAGCTACAGGTCTCAGCTCTGCTGGGGACGCGTGTCAGCCTCGGAGATGTCTGGAAGTCCTTGTCCTGTGTCGCAGATTCTTCGCGATCTAGCGGGAGCTTCAAAAATGCAGACCGGCAAGATGCTTTTAGGTGCCTGTTTGAACAGGGGGGTCACTCCTTGACCCCAAGGGAGATTTCTTCCGTCTTCCAGTCGATATGGAATGTCAACGGTCCAGGATTTTGTCTTCAGAGTTTCATCCAGGATAATCTAAAGTCCTAGAGACTGGGTTCCTATACTTATACTAAGTTTAGGGGATGGACTAACTCTAAGGTCCCACCTTTGTGAGGACCTGGGGAGGGGGTGGTGACACCCCTTCCCCTTTGTCCAGTTTCGCGCCGGAGTTTGGGTTGAGTGCCCCAGCAACCGGTTTGAACTGGGAAATGCATGGAGCACCTTGTGTGCCCCAGGCAGTGTTTGAAAAGCATTCACTGAATGCAACTCACCCTGCCCCAATCAATCAATCAATCAATCAATCAATCAAATAATATGTAAAGCGCACTACTTACCTGCAGGGGTTTCAAGGCGCTGAGGGTGGGTAGTGGGGGGGTGTGTGCTGTTGCTACTGGTCGAACAGCCAGGTCTTTAGCAGTCTCCCTGAAGGTTAGAAGGTCTTCGGTTTGTCGTAGGTTGAGGGGGAGGGTGTTCCAGGTCTTGGCGGCGTGGTGGGAGAAGGATCTGCCTCCGGCTGTGGTTCTATGGATGCGTGGGACGGTGGCCAGGAAGAGGTCTGCGGAGATTCCTGTTGGGTACATAGAAGGAGAGTCGACTGTTGAGATAGGCTGGGCCGGTCTTGTGGAGTGCCTTGTGTACGTGGATCAGGAGCTTGGAGGAGATTCTTTTGTCGACGGGGAGCCAGTGCAGGTTCCTCAGGTGGGGGGTGATGTGGTCGCGACGCGCGACGTCGAGGATCAGGCATTCAGAGGCATTCTGGATTCTTTGCAGTCTATTGATGAGCTTGGTCGGGGCTCTGGCATAGAGGGTGTTTCTATAGTCGAGTCTGCTGCTCACTATTGCCTGGGCGACTGTTTTCCTTGTGTCTGTCGAGATCTATCTGTAGATCTTGCGGAGCATACAGAGGGTGTTGAAGCAGGTGGAGGAAACAGCGTTGACTTGTTTGGTCATGGTGAGTTTCGAGTCGGGGATGATTCCCAGGTTGCGTGCATGGTTGGTAGGTGCAGGGGGTGTCCCCAAAGCTGCGGGCCACCAGTAGTCGTCCCATGCTGAGGGTTTGGGCCCAAGGATGAGGATCTCCGTCTTGTCTGTGTTCAGCTCAAGGCGGCTATCCTCCATCCAGTCGGCGACGGCCTTCATTCCCTGGTGGAGGTTGGATTTGGCGGTGAGGGGGTCCTTGGTGAGGAAGAGGATCAGTTGTGTGGCGCCTGCGTAGGAGATTATGTTGATGTTGGGCGATGCATGCGAGAGGTGCCATGTAGACGTTGGACAGTGTCGGGCTGAGGGAGGATCCTTGCGGGATGCTGCAGATGATCTCAGACGCTTTGGATCGGAACGGGGGGAGGCGGACTCTCTGGGTTCTGCCGGAGAGGAAGGAGGAGCTTCAGTCCAGGGCCTTATCTCGGATCCCTGCGTCATGGAGTTGTGTGCGTAGTGTGCTGTGGCAGACGGTGTCGAAGGCGGCGGAGAGGTCCAGAAGGATGAAGGCCGCCGTCTCGCCGTTGCCAGTATGATCCTGATTTCGTCTGTAGCGCCGATGAGGGCGGTCTCGGTGCTGTGGTTGCTGCGGAATCCTGACTGGGAGGGGTCCAGGATGCTGTTGTCTTCGAGGTAGCGGGAGAGCTGGATGTTGACTATCTTCTCAATGACCTTAGCTAGGAACCGGAGCAGGGAGATGGGCAGGAAGTTTTTGAGTTCGCTAGGGTCCGCCTTGGGTTTCTTCAGTAGGGCGTTGATCTCGGCGTGTTTCCAGCTCTCAGTGAAGGTCGCGGTCTCGAAGGAGAGGTTGATGATGTTGCGCAGGTGGGGTGCAATGGAGCTGCTGGCTTTGTTGAAGATGTGGTGTGGAAGAGGGTCAGACGGCGAGTCGGAGTGGATTGTGCCCATGGTCTTGATTGTGTCTTCGATGCTCATGTTGGCCCACATTGTCAGGGGGTCGTGGTCGGTGGGGTGTGGTGGGTCCGGTGTGTTGGGGCCTGTTAGGGTCGTCCAGGGGTTGAAGCTGTTGTGGATGTTGGTGATCTTGCGGTGGAAGAAGGCGGCGAGGGAGTCGCACAGGGCTTGCGACGGCAGGATGTTGTTGGTGTTGGAGCTGGGGTTGGAGAGTTCCTTCACGACGTTGAAGAGCTCCTTGCTGTTGTGTGCATTGTTGTCAAGGTGGTGTTTGAAGGAGGACCTCTTGGTGGTCCTGATGAGGTGGTGGTGGTTGCGGATGGCGTCTTTGTGGGCTGCGCGGCTGCCTGGCGTCTTCTCGCTGTGCCATATGTTATCCAACTTCCGGCAGGTGCGCTTTGACGCACCTGCCGGATACACTAAAGCCTGTCTGGGGAGGTGCTGGCACCTCCCTGGAAAGGAAACCTATTGTCCAGGCCTCCTCTGCCAGAGTTTCGTCCAGCAGCAGGAGGTCAGACTCGTGTCTTTGGCAGCAGCATCCATCTTGTGATGCTGAGGCTCTTTTAAACTTTAACTGGGTATACCAGTGTATACATGTCTTCTCCCTCTAGAAGGGTGGAATGCCACCCCAGCCGCCAGAACTGTCAGGGGGCGGTGGGGGGGGGGGTAGTATTCCAAAGTGTTTGACACCAAACACGACATGTTTTGATAAAGCCAAACCAAAGTTAGCATTAACCGCGAGGATTATAATGCACTTAAGAGTATATGGTATTGCTGTATCATAGAACAGCTATAAGGAAGGATTTCCGAAAGCTATAGAGGGGCTCAGCTCATGCTAGGGCACCCTCTCACACAAAACCAAGCACTCTGCCTTCAGGATTGTCAAGGCCTGCCATAGGAGTGACGTAAAGGTTAATATGTGTGCATATGTAAAGATAGTTATAGGTATACTATAACTCAGAAAGGGGTGTTTACACTACCTTACCCAGGCTGCAAGTGCAGACCTGTGGTGCCATTTTGGAAGGCTTACCAGGGGTGGCATGATACATGCTTCAGCCCCTGGTAGGCCCCTGGGGTACCTATGCCCTTGGTACCTAAGGTACCATATACTAGGGGCTCACATGGTAACTCAGTAACCAATCTGGTATGTACCTAAAGTACATGATATAAATTTAGGGAGAGAACAGCGAGGCTGTGGTCCTGATTAGCAGGGCCACAACCAGACTAAAGTCGAAAAACCAGTGAAACACAGAAAAAAGTGGGGGTAACCATAGGAAAAAGACCCTACTCTCCTACAGTCACTCAACTCTATTGCACTGCTCATTGTAGCACTATTTGAAGTGGTATCAGCTGAAGTTGCATAAGTGGGGGGTAGTTCAGCCAACATCTTTTCTAGTATATATCATCCGCTGAATCACTATCTGACTCATATTCATTTCTTTTTCCTCTTTGTCTTTCCCCTGAGTATCTTTCTTCGTCTTCCCTTTTTCTAACAATTCACTAGAAATTGCTGAATATAATCTAGTACTATCAGCTGTGGCTTTCCCCTACCGATGATGTTCTTCATTCAATTGAGCATCTGCATAATCATGCATTGCTCTCTATGTCCGGTTCTGGTATTTTTCCCTCTCTTTCTCTCCTGCAGTTTTTTTCCACATATTTAAAGCTTCAAACTGGGTAGGTCTAGGTGGTGAATTAATCTCACATAGCTCTCCTCTTAATTTATCAATAATCCTCTTTTCAAAACTCCCATATTTTGGAAATCTCAATGGACCCTCTTTCTCAGTAATCTTGCTCCACTGACAAAGCCATAAACATGTATTTAATCCCACTTCAATCAACATAAAATGTGCAGGTATACCCTCAGGGGGTGCCTCATCATCTTTCCATATCAGTACTGTAACAACATCTCTTACAAAATTCTTAAATCCTTAAAAAATGTAATGTTTTCAAAATATTCGCAAATTAAACATTTATGAATACTGAGTAGACTTACTATAATGCTTGATGTATTGATGAGAGACAGAAGACAGAATTTTACTCTATCGATTTTATGATTTTTTTTTACTGTGCATGTATTTTAACATGCATTTTATCATGTGTATATTTGCACTTTTATGGATTCTATTGGTATTCAAAAAAAGTTTTTGAACTTTTAACAACTTAACCATGACCAACCATGGTAGGTTGGCAACAGGATAGTAATTTACCATTGACAGGACCATACATGCCATTAGTCACGATTCAGAAGGGAGACTCCTGGGGGCATATTATCAAGGACAGGCGATACATTATCGCTGCTTTTAATAATGTTCACATCTAACATGGGCTTCGATTGGAATTCATAGAGCATATTATCAAGGCCATTATCGCCGCTTTATCAGCAGTTTCCTGCCGATAAAAGCGGCGATAATGTATCGCCTGTCATTGATAATGTGCCACCAGATCTTTAAAGCCAAAAATTACTTCATTTCAGGTACCTCTTGCTTGAAATTGCCTCTGCTTCAATAGAAGTCAGCATGAAAAATCCATTACCTTTTTTCAAAGTCTCCCACTATTTTGCGCGTTCTGCCGACATGCGCCAAATCGCAGGTGCACTCGTGGTAGGTTCAACTGGAAATTCTAATCTCACAAGAGATGCGTTTCGGCACTTACTGCTTTCCTCAATCTTGCCAAGAAAGTTTTGCCAATTTGTTTCCCTTTTATCGAGCACATCCATCTCTATAGAAATAGAGGAAATTCTTTCGACTAGTTATATTAACTGTGTCTGTCATAATAAACGTTTTAATGATAAAATATCCATAATAGTGCTTCAAGTATTTAAAATATATTCGGCTGGCAAGAAATTGTTCTTATTTTGTTGTTCGCAACCATGTTGCTCTACGACACCGCTGATGCAGACTTTGCTCGGTGCCTCACTCCTGCATACCCTCGGCTCCTCATCAGGGATAGGCATACCATTGGAGCCCCACATTCCCGCTGTGCAAGCATGTCCGCTTGCAGCTGGGAAAGTAGCTTCCTCCTTCTCTCTTCCTCCGAACAGTCTCTCTAGTCCGAGGGCATGCTGACCTTGACATTCCCACTATTTTGCGTGGTCTGCTGACATGCCCCAAGTTGCAGGTGGTGCGCAGGGGCACTACCGCAGAAGCACAATCACTTTAACACTACCACTTCTCCGATAAAAAAGACTGTGCACTTGTGGTAGGTTCAACTGGAAATTCTAGTCTTGCAAAAGACTCGTTTCAGCACTTACTGCCTTACTCAATCTTGCCAATAAAGTTTTGTCAATTTGTTTCCCCTTTTCAAGCACATCCATCTCCATAGAAATAGGGAAAATACTTTCCGCTGGTTATATTAACCATGCCCATCATAATAAACGTTTAATGATAAAATATCCACAACTGGGTTTCAAATATTCAAAATGTTCAAGTATCGGCTGAAAACAAATTGCTCTTATTGTGTTGTTTGTAACCATGTTGCCCTACCACACCGCTGATGCAGACTTTGCTTGGTGCCCTGCATACCATCAGCTCCTCATTAGAGATAGGCACTTCCACGTGACAATCTGATGCACCTCCTCACATCCTAATATAATCTTTGATACACTCACTCTAAAATACAGACTACCATTTTCAGAACCATAGACACACCAATACCAGTTACTATATACCCACTCACTGATTCCTAGGTCTACACACACATCCACTCATTCACCCATACACTCATACATGCAGTCACTCATCAATACAGCACTATCATATGCACTCATAAACCTATACAGACACTCACACACAGCCACTCTCCATAGAGTTACTCACACTCCTAGTCAGTCATGCAAAGAATCAATCTCACTCCCATTTACTCACCTATACAGTTATACACACACCACCTCACGTATTCATACAGATACTAACACATACTTCCTCTCTTATACAATCACTGATACAAGCAAACACTCATCCATACAGCCACTCGCACAATCACTCGCTCTCACATATAGTCATTTATGTACTCCAACATCCACATATACTGCCTTTCACATATGTAGTTACTCAGACATCTGCCACTGAGACATCCATTCACTCACCAATACATCCATACACACACTCACCCTCCCATACAGCCCTTCACAGATGCACTCTTGACCCCATACACCCAGTGAATCACCCACTCACACATCTATGCACAGTCACGCCCCACCCCCACCCACCTACACAGACACTCAGGCACCCATACAGATACTCAGACAACCAATTAAAAACCCATATAGACACTCATGAAGCTACTCACCAGCCCATGCATCTGGTAACACACCAACTGACAAACTGATACAGACATTCACACAGTTTAGTTACTAACCCATGCATTCAGTAAGACACATTTAATCGCTCTCTTGTGCAGTCACTCACGCACCTACTAAATCATCCATTCAGACACTTATACACCCACCCATTCTTTAACACACCTTCGTATATTTATATATATATATATATATATATATATATATATATATATATATATATATATATATATATATATATATATTTATTTATCCACCTCGTTTTTAGCAATCCTGCTCAGCCTCTTGCAGCGGCGGGCCGGGACGGGCTTGCCACACCCAACAATCCAACCGAAATCGTTTTACCAGAATATAAAACAAAACGAAGTCCAGGCCACAATCCTTTGGTTAAGCGTGCTTTAATGTTAGCAGCAAAACTCAACGCGTTTCAGAGATCAAGTCTCCTTTGCACGAGTGCGAGTATGAGAACAAATAAAGTTATATATACAAAACATGTGACTCTCACCCTTAGTGGACATAAACTACATATTCCCATTTTGGCATCATTGTAGGAGCTAGAAGACAGACTCGTGGCTGTCAGTCAAACATGTCGGAACATAATTTTCATGAAGAGATATACAATTCGATTAGAGCGATATGCATTCGAGTTCTCTGGTTCATTGGTCTCAACATTCAGTCAGTGCTCAGTCCCGCCCCTCAGTGTGTCATATGCATAATAATGCTTTTTAATGATCTCGGCCTGAACTGGCATTCAGTTGGGTACAACATTATATTTGATTATATTTAATCGTTAAGGGGGGGCGTGGCCGACAGCATGGCCGGCTAGGACGTGCAACTGTGGAGCTCCTGCAAGGCTGCCTCAAGATCCGGCGAAATACTGACTCCAGCATTCCCAAATTCGGCGAGGAGACGTCTGAAACGTATACTGCACTAGAGGGAGGCAAAAGAATCGAAACTGTGGTGTTTTGCGGGAATAATCGGCTCCGGACCTGCCTGCTCGAGAGCCCCGACTACACCAAGATGGCGGCCGCCTGAACCCGGGGGTGATAGACGCAGGATACACAAGATCCTTGCCTCGCCACCTGCAGCCAACACGAGTGGATCCCGGGGAGAAGAGCCCGAACATCCTGTGAGGCTCCCGGATTAACCCCACCTGCTCCCACGCCTGACGGACGCAAGTGCAGAGGGCCGCACTTTACAAAGATGGCGCCCGGGGCCGGAATTGACCGCCGGCGAAGCTGAGAGGCCCGATCTCGGCTCCCGATCAGCTGGCCCTGAGTGACCGGTGGCGACGGGGAGGCCTGGTGGAGAGCGGTACCCCTGTGAAGCGCTCTGAGAGGCGCCCCCTCGCACGGAGAGATGTCCGAGGTACGTGGGTGATGCCCGCCCGGGTCAAGGGGCGCTGTGCAGCGGATTGGTGACGGCCTCTCCGAGCTCGGGGCTGTCTGTGGGCCTGGCCCCCCTGCGACTACGAGGCCCCCAGAGCGGAGGAAAGGGGCAGCGGGCAGCGCCTATCACCCGATCTCACGGAGGCGAGAGGCAGTAAGGCAGAGTATTGGGGCTTCCACAAATCGAATTACGTCACTGTGATTACACAACTGCGGAAGTGGCGCTAGAAAGGCTACGGAGGTGCGCGACACGAAGCCCAGAGCCATCCACTGTTCCAGCTCCGGAGACAAGGGGCTCCGAATCTTTGGTAGGCACACCCAGACCACCATGAGGTACCAGCGCGCCTGATCCTTGCAGGGACTGCCAGCACATGCTCGCTCTTGATGTGTCCAGGGACACTGTGGCACTGGGAAAGGACGAGTGACTCTGGAGAATTAAAACACAGGGTGCATGCTATAAAAGGCGCTTGAAGACACAACTCTCCCTGGTTCCATTGCAGATGTCAAGGTAATGCTCCATGTCTGAATACCTACAGGCCAGCCTAACGTACAGGATAAGCTGGGAAATACCCTCGAACTGCCAGGGTGCACCGGCTTGGAGTTGAGCACCCGGGGGTCCGGGCATCGGAAGGGGAGCGACGGTAAGGAGAAGGCGGAGGCCCCCCCCCCCCTACGGGCGGCACCTTGAGTAACACTGGTGAGGAGATCTGGGCAGCGGAGGCCGCAAATTGGGGGGCGACGCATCGTGAAACCACGTCCGACGCCAGCAGGGAGAAGGGCAGACCGCTCGCGGAATGGCTGAATTGCGGCATTCCCTCTACACCATGGGGAAAAAAGAAGTGCAACCTAGAAGACCTAAGCAGGGCCCAATGGACAACTTTGCCGCGCCGCGCCAAGTTGTAGGTGGCCTTCCGAGGACCTCGGGCTCACGCTCCGACACTGAACTACTGATGGAGGTCATCCAGGCTTCACGTGCTGATATCCAGGAGTCCAGGGCGGCGCTAGAAGTCTAGATAGGCAAAACTAAGAGACTTGAAAATCACATACATGCTACTGTTCCCAGCCAAACTTAAGGTGATATACAATGATCAGGCACTCTTCTTCGCCCACCCAGAGGACGCCTGGCAATGGCTGGAGGAGCGGCCGATTCTTAACAGTAGAGAACTCGCCAGACAAGATCACCTGGATAGATCCGCGAGGAATGCGACCCATTGGGAAATTCCAAAGGCACAGAGACTAAAATCCAGGACATACAGGAGGCAAAACCCAGCGACGCCATACAGAGGTAGAGGTGCGGCGTCTCTGCGAAGAGGACGCTCCGCATCTCCAAATGGTACAGCCACATCAGGATCGAGATTTGCCGTACTGCACGCCACGGCACGCTCGGAGGGCGAGGAGGAAGAGGCCCTGGACAGCCGCATGTCAGGTGGGGAGGAGGAAGAAGACGAGGGACAATCTGACCACCCATTGGTGCAGGAGATCCGTGTGCTGGAACAGGACCTGTCTGGACAGCATAGTGCGCCTGACTCAGAGACTCAAGACTCCAAATCCTAAGGGGCAATTGACTCAAGACACGATGCGCACTACCCTTCCCGATGCACGGTGTGATGGATGGACTCTCGATATGTTGGTGGAATAGAAGAACTGGAGTAGCAGCCCAACGCAGGGAAGCACGCAAGTGGACACTCCCCCCTTTGTTTTGTTTCACCCGTTGGTAGGGTGTTTGGGTGTGTGTTAGGGTGGGTGAGGTGGGCGGGAGACAGGCCTACTCCTACGGAAAGTCATGTCCTGCTATGGGACACATCTGGAAGGGAAGGGAGGTGGGGAGGGGGTGGGGGAAAAGGGTTTCAAAGTTTGTTGGGGTAGGGACTCGGGTTGGGACAGTGAGGGAACACAGAAGACACGGGTAAAGGGAAAGTCACGCACGCCATGCCTCTAATTCACAGTCACGTACAGGGATTGGGTCCTACATGATCATAACGTGTCCCTATGGCAGACAACATAGACACTTCGAGAGGGGCAGGCAGACGGTTGAGTATCCTAACGTGGAATGTTAATGGACTGGGCTCCAAGGTTAAGAGAGGTCTAGTGAATGCCTATATAAAAAGGAGTGATTCAGATGTCATCTTCCTGCAGGAAACACACCTCAAAGGTACCCAGTGTGCCTTCATAGCCAGAGACCGATACCGGGTGCTAGCACATGCCGGATACACGTCCGACTCTAGGGGAGTGGCAGTTTTAGTTAAAAAATCCCCACCCTTCAACATTACTCGCACGTGGATCGATCCACAAGGTACGTACGCGGGTGTGCAAGGCACCTGGAACAGACGCATATATACCCTGATATCAATCTATGCACCACCCAAACTGCAGGCACGCACAAATACAGTGCTGGCTAACATCCTCTTAGATACGGCAGATACGATACAAGTAGTAGGTGGAGACTTTAACAACGTCATGGACATCAACCTCGACAGATCTGGGGGCACAGGTGAAGGAGGGCGTAGGACTGCACTGTGTAACCAGATGACTACCGTAGGGTTAACTGACGTCTGGCGATGGCTTCACCCAACACACTGCACATATTCATATTTTTCTGGGGCCCAGAAGACACTCTTGCGCCTGGATTATATTTTTATGTCCCGCAACTATCTGAGGGTAGAAGATATTGCAGAATACAGGGCCAGGGGAATATCTGACCACTCCACATTAGACTATACATCGCCGAGAATGAAGACTCGGTGGACTCGAAAGTCACTCTATGGGAGGCTTTGAAGCCGGTCTTACGTGTCAGACTTCGTTCTAGACTAGGTGAGGAAAGGCAGAGACACCAAGCTGAGGTAGCGGCCCTGGAACAGGCTATTTTGAGTCGGGAAGAAGAGTACATAACCCATAAGACTAACGTCACCTTGCGACGGTTGCTAGATGCCCAGAAACAATATAGGGAACTGGTGACCAATGAGGCCAGGACCCAAGCCTTAGCCACCCTCCATAGACTATATGATGTGGGGGACAAGTCTGGAAAGCTACTAGCATGGCTCAGCAAAAAAGAGCGGGCGGTAAGATGGATAGATACTATCGCTACAGCTGACGGAAAGGTGGTCAACTCCGACTTAGAGATAGCAGAGGCTTTCGCGACCCATTATGAGACCTTCTACGCCGCTCGAGACCTAGCTACCCCTGAGGTGGCCCTCCAATACTTGGAGGAGACGGCCCTGCCAACCCTCCCCCGAGGCCATGGAGGCATTGGAAGCGGACATAACATCTGAGGATATCACCAATGCTATTGCCAAACTCTGGCCTGGCAAAACCCCTGGCCCGAATGGCTTCCCAGCAGAGTTGTTTAAACGCACGGCAGACCTTTTGACCCGACATCTTCGGGGCCTCTTCACGGGTGCCTATGAAGATGGAGAGCTCCCTCCAGATCTTGCAATGGCCACTATAATACCGATCTATAAGGAGGGCAAACCGCGAGATAACTGCGCCTCCTACAGGCCGATCTCTCTGCTCAATACAGAAGTGAAACTGCTGGCAACCATCTTGGCTACCCGTCTGAGGACGGTCATCACAGACCTCGTGCACCTAGACCAGTCAGGCTTCTTACCTGATAGGGCAACGAATTTAAATCTGAGGAGAGCCCATAATTGGCTCCAGGAGGTGAGGGGAAGAGGTGACCCCCATTGGTTCCTCTCCCTAGATGCCGAAAAGGCTTTTGACGCAATCCATTGGCCCTTCCTGTTTGAAGTGCTCCAGAGGTTTGGATTTGGGCCAAAGTTTATTGCTTGGGTCCGGTTGCTCTATACTGGCCCAGTGGCCAGGGTGAGGGTCAACGGGAGGCTCTCTCGGGAGTTCCAGATCCAGAGAGGGACTAGGCAGGGCTGCCCCCTGTCCCCTCTCCTCTTCACGTTAGCCATTGAGGTGCTCGCGGCCAGAATCCGACATAATGAGGACATCCATGGCTTCACTAGTGGAGACACTGCACTAAACCCTGAAAAGGTCTCGCTATATGCAGACGATGTTTTGCTCTATATCACTAAACCGGAGGACACGATATCGGAGTTATTTCGAGAGCTAGAATGCTACGGACGGATGGCAGGCCACAAAATTAACTGGCATAAATCTATACTTTATGACCCAGGGGGGCGCAATCAATGGGGGAGACTACCGGAGGACCTGATGACAACAACGGAGGGCTTCCAATACCTGGGCATGTATATAACAGCGGATGAGACCCTCTCGCTCCAGAGAAACTTGGAACGGATCATATCTAATGCAGTTGCAGATATGGACCGCTGAAGGCAGCTCCCGCTGACACTTTTGGGCAGGGCAGCTATGTATAAAATGATCATTCTACCGAAATTTTTATATGCCCTACAAAATGAGTACTACCCACTACCAGTGGCAGTCTTCACCAGGATTCATGCGGATCTGAGATCCTTCCTTTGGCTGGGTAAACAGGCCATGGTGGCCCTGTCCACACTTCAGAGACATCAATATAGCGGAGGGATCTCACTTCCGAACTTGGAGGCCTACTACTGGGCGGAGCATCTGACCCCAATCAATGACTGGCTCCATACACCAGCGGACCACCCAACGTATGCACTATAGAAGACTAAACTGGCGCCCAATAACATACTAACATATTTGTACGGGAGTGGAGGAAGGGCCTCCCTCCTTCCAGCCACGTCTATAACGCTTAGGGCATGGACTAGAGCTACGCGTCGCATGGGGTGGGAGAGGAAGCCCACACGACAGACACCACTGTGGCACTGCCAATGGTTAACCGAGCTGCATAAGCTCAGAGGATTCAAGAGGTGGGATGATATTGGCATCTCCACCATAGGAGATGTGATAGCCAAGGGGGAGCTGAAATCGTTTCAAGTCCTCCAGTCGGAGTTCGGACTGCACAACACACAATATCTTAAATATGCTTAATTGAGGCACGCCTGTATAGCCCAACATATTACGCTCACGGGTCTTCCTGAATACGCGCCATTGGAAGGGAGGCTCCTGCAAGAACAGGTGGTGGGAAAGGCGGTATCCCTGACATACAAAACACTGACTAACCATATGCTGGGCGACTTGAACAAACTGGGAGGCAGAGGTGGGGGAGATGGAGGACTTAGACTGGGAGATAGTCCTGATGCACCCCCGGGAGGTAGCAATTAAATCTAGATTACGACTCATTCAATTCAACTTTCTCCATAGGACATACTTTGACAGAGTGCGTCTATGTAAGATGGGGAGGATAGACGAGCCACGTTGCCTTCGGTGCCTCCAAGAGGAGGGGGACTTTTTTACACAGTGTGGTCCTGTAGTGTAATACAGAAATACTGGACCCAGATATTTGGGGAACTGGAGGATGTCCTTGAGGCTACACTCCCACGGGATCCCAAGTTAGCGTTACTTGGAATGACAAACAAGGTGGACCGGACTCGCCCATTACTCACTTTCCTAGTCCTTGCATTGGTGGTCGCCAAAACGAGACATCGCAAAACGCTGGGGCTCACCGGACCCACCGGATCTGGAGGAGTGGAGACGAGGGTTAGACCTATATATGGCGGCAGAGAGGGTCACCTACAAGGCAAGGGGCTGTCCAAAGAAATTCCGTAGGGTCTGGTCAAAATGGAGGCACTACCATGGGCTGGATGGGGGGACATAGGAGGCTTTCAATGGTGGGGAAATGGGAAGCAACTGTGGGACACAATACATCTGCCTTTAAGATCACTACGGACAATGGTGATCCTGTAGAGAGCCGTATTCCACCTGCTCTGAGGGACGAGACCGTTCGGATACACGGGAGGAAAAGGGAGGAAAGGGGAGGAAGGAGGGAGGGATGAGGATGCGTGACCGATGTATCTCTAGTTTTAAATACCTGAACACTGTGAAGGCTCCTGGCTTGTATGTCTTCTATTGTCCATTTGGGGGAAGGTTTGGGGGGGGAGGGGGGTTTTGTTATTGTGTTATCAAAAAAGAAAAAAGCAGACACAGGAATTGCCTGGGAAAGCCTACAGCTAGCTCAGCTCGGGTAAACATACCGCACAAACTCTGTTCGCCGCCCAGCCCCAGGGATGTGGGCTACATGGCTGTGTATCTCTTTTTGATAAGTGAATCACCCCGACTGTGATGTATTACTGGGGCACATGCATCAAGCATTTTTGGAGTCGCAAACGGTGCGATTCCTTAAAATCGGCCGTTTGCGATTCCAAAAATGCTTTTTGGAATGCATCAAGCATTTTTAGAAATCGCACATTTTTGCGATTTCTAAAAATGCGATTGCTTTTAAGAAATCGCAAATTTGCGATTTCTTAAAAGCAATGCATGATTACTTTCATAATTGCGAATTCGCAATTAGGGTGTCAAATTTACCGAGTGGTTGAACCACTCGGTACATTTGCAAAAAGTGTTAAAAACGCTGCAAAAGCATTTTTTACACATTCATGTTACGGACACACATGTCCTTAGGACATGTGTGTGTGCAACATGATGCGAAAACAACATTTCATGGGTGCAGGGGGGGGTCATTTGAACCCCCCTCTCCACCCTTGAAATGCAATCAGGATTTGCGATTAGCAAAGTGCGAATTCGCAATTCCCATTCATTCCTATGGGCATTTTAGCCCATAGGAATGAATGGGAATTGCGAATTCGCACTTTGCTAATCGCATAATATTTGAGAATCAGTAAAAATTGCGATTTTTACCGATTCTCAAATATTTTGAGAAAATGTACATGCATCCCATTTTGCATTTCCTAATTTGCGATTCCCTAAAAATCGCAAATTAGGAAGTGCAAAATGAAACAATGATGCATGTGCCCCACTGTACCTTCAGACTGCTCCATTTATTGGCTCCTTGTGTATCTGCAATAAAAATTTTATTAAATAATATATATATATTTAATCGTTAAGCCCCAGTAGGGCCGTGCATAGGTCATACTTGAAGCCCAAGTGGGCCTGATGGTGCATCGCTCGAAAGAGCGTCAATCGTCAGGCTTCCTCATGATTCATTCAGTGTTCCATCGTACAGTGAGTGTCACTCCTCGCTGTGTCTAAAACTCTCCTATAGAGACTCCAATGGGACCTGGAATAAGGTGAAAATAAAACAAAAATGATTGCTAAATTCGTTCATACATGATGATAGCTCATACATAATACCTGTTAAAAGCCTAGAGTATAAATACTGCAGCATAAACAATATAACAGTGAAAAACATTAAAAGAAAACCTTCTGATTTAACATCCAGGGTCTAAATGCATTTCAACCTAAGTGCACTGATAAACCTTTGTCACAATTATGGCCATCGGGTTGTAGTGTGTGATATTTGATGATTAATCTCAGCTCCTGTAATCTATCGCCCCCTCTCTCCCTAACTGGTACATGGTCAAGGACACAGTAGGAGATGAGGCAGTTGTTACTTTTGTGGTGGCTGGCAAAGTGCCTTGCCACTGGGTACTGTTTGTCAAGATTTTTGATTGCCCGCAAGTGCTCCAATACTCTTTTCTTAGCGGGTGGATAGTGCTCCCTATGTAAAACTTATTGCAGGGACATTTAAGTGCATATACCGCGTATTCGGTGAGACATGAGAAGTGTTTCTGAATCTTAAAGGGCTTGCAGTGGGTTGGCAATTTCAATTCTTTAAGATTGGTGCTGTATTTGCAGGCCTTACATTTACCACAAATGTAAAATCCCTGTACATGATTTATCCTGCTGGGGATAGGGACGAGTGTCTTGCAGATCATGTCTTTAAGTGATTTGTTTCTGCGTTATATTAGCTGTGGGTAATCAAGGACACCTTTCACCACATCTTTGTCAATTTTCAAGATATCCCAGAATTTAGTGCTAGCTACCCTTACATCTCTGGACTGTAGGTTATAATCAGTAATAAACCTAGAGGTGACAGTTTCCTCAGTTTTGCCATTGGTTTTCTCAGCAATCAGATCACGTCTTTCTTTTTTGTTAATTAGGTCTCTTGCAGTATTAATGCACTTATTGCTGTATCCTCTTTGTCTAAATCTGTCACACATTATAGTAGCCTCAATTTCGAAAACGTCCTTTCGTGTACAGTTTCTGAAGAGAAAATGCCTGATACTAGCTGAAACACTCAGCTCATTAGAATCAGTATCCATAATTCCATAATAAATGTGTATCAAGATAATCAGTTCACAGTATTTGGAGGTGTTAGCATTTGCTGAGATAAATGCTAACTTTAGGGCCCTTGAAACAAATTAAGGATTACATTCTGATTCCTGTGCAAACACGTGTTTGCACTTATTATTACACCTGCGCAATTTTCCCCAGATAAATACTGGAAGGTCAAACCTGTCGAAATATATCAGAAATTGGGTGTTTTTAAAATCATTTCTGAATGTTATAATCCATTTCCTATTAAAAACTTGGAAAAGGAGGTATTTACAATGGGTGGTAAATATCTCAACCTGGGGTAATGGTTTTTACCACATGTGTAAATAACGCACTCTATTCCCACAAACATGTAATGGGGACCTAAGAGAGCACAGCTTCGTTACCAATCTATGTATTCTTTATGTTTAATTACACGTAATGTATGTTTGTTCATTAGTTAATATTACAGAAATTACTAAATATATAAATGCATTAATTATCTGTTAAATGTAGGTTCGTATAGTGCTAAAATTAACATAGTGATTTACATTTACAGCAAGCTGATGTACGTGTATGTTTGGTCCACAGAACAAATACATACACTATCATCTACATTCATAGATCAAAGCAAAGATGAGATTACTTTTGAACGTAGAATTTGCCCATTCGTTTCCTACTAAAGGCTATGATAAGACTATGATATCACTTCCCGTGACACCACTTCCTGTGTCACACCATGTGACATAATTGATCTCTGTCACTTTGTTTCGAGATTAGCTATCGAAGTCCTTTGGGTTCTTTCTGATCTGGCTGCTTTCTGAACTCTTCAAGGAAATTGCAATTTACCTTGTGACATTCCCCTTTAAAAACTAGGGCTTGCCATGCAAATTGTGTGTTTCCCATCATTCTTTGACAAATGGAATCTAGTTTGGTAAAGTGCCTGTGACACATCAAAACACACTTTATGAGTTTGGGTAAAACAGGGGGATCACATAACTGGGCTGGAACAAAAACACCTCTCCGTAACATCATTCTAGCCAGAAACAGAAATAGCAAGTATGTAGCTGCAAGCAGGAAACACCGTGGGCTGTAATGAAAAGAAAATTCATGTAAGGCTGAACATGCAAACAAGGAAATTCTTATCATTACGGGTTTATTTGCATACCTAGTACAACATTTGAATACACCTTATGTGGAATAAATTAACTGTGCCTCGGGATCGTACAACACCAATGTTAGTCTCCCACGCCTTACTTACACATTCTATTAATCTAGACAAAGTTGTTGGAATTGGTTAAGAATGGAACCACACTTGCGTAGCAGAAAGCTCGGCAGCAGAGGCATTATGTTCAGGTGGAGGGTTCTGGTTTGCTTGCTGTAACTGAAGCCCGTACAGTACATTTAACTCAAGTTTCTTTGTTTCTTTTTAGTTTTGCTTCAACTTTAATGTGCCCTGTTAGCTTTTATGAATGAGGTCTTCAACACCTCAGACCCTAGAATGGTTAGATGGGACAGGCTGCACGAACCTCCACCCAGGAGTTGACACAAAATATACAATTATGCATGGGTGACTGTTAATAAAGGGAATGTTTTTTTAATAAGAGGTACTGAGTGACATCATAAAGATAATGAGAGTGAGTTATGTATGATGTCACCCAGAACCCCAAGGTGAAAATATCTCCATTAATCATATTTTACCAATTTTTCTGCTGTACATGTCCACCCAAATCCTTTGTTCCTGCTTCCACCATTTACTCAGTGACATCCCATGCTACCCAGTTCAATGCCACGCTCCCCATTTTCACATTGAGAGTGGAGGGCCGGCACCAAGCTAACAGCTGGTCTGTGAAAGCTGCTTATAAGCTAGGCTTTATTTTCCTCTCAACATGAGGCTATAGAACCTGCGCTGATGGGAGAAGTCATTTGGCGCGTGCAGAGCCCCACCTGCTCCTCTTGCCTCCTTTTGGTCTGTGGAGACCCAGGAGAGGTGGGAGAAGGCAGATGAGACTGGCAACCACCATTCCTCCACCACACTCAGGAGTCTGGAGATCCGCGTAGTGAGCCACCCGGGGCCATCCAGGTAATCCCTCACACGAATATACCACTAGGTACATCCTCTGCCCAGGCGTGGCCAGACCTTATAAAATAAAGGGGCGTAGAACGCACATGGTCTTTTTTCCCACACCGTATCACTGTGTGTATGTGTGCTTCTTGTGGGCTCAGGGGCGACACAAAGCCTTGTCTGTAAGGCCCCTCACCCATACCTGGGTACCTTACAACACTGCTTACGAGGTTGTCCCCCTCCCACGCTTAGTGGAACCTGCTCTTTGCCACTGCTGTCATGCCTGCTCCTGGATCCAGAGACGATGGCTGCTGCATGGCCCTGTTCTGCTCTCTGCCTCTTATCACCGCCGCCTGCCTTGCGGCTCGCCAGGAGGCTGATCTGTGCTGCTGCACCATTCCTGCAGTCAGCAGTACACCCTGGACCTGCCCACGGCCCTGCCTGTAGCGTCGCCCTCTAGTTGTTGCGCAACACCGCGATGACGTAGGGCGAGGCGGCCATTTTAGTTCGCACTCGGGAAAAGTGAATTGAGAGCTCCGGACGTTCCCGGTGCTCTCTTGCTGCAAATTATAATAAATAATGTTCCGAACTTCCCCTGTCTCCTGCGCTTCATTTGGGGAAGCTCAGTACATTACAGTGGCGACGAGGCTAGGATCCTGAAAAAAAAAGAACCGGACCCACCAGGTCACCACCAGGAGACACCACGAGGAGCAGTGATTAAGGGGAACAGAGCAAGCAGCAAGAGAGCGTGGCAGAGGATATCACCACCACAGGCAAGCAGCCAGGGCACTGGCAACCAGGGGCACAAAGGGCAGGACCATTTCCCAGTACAAATAGGGAGGAGAGCAGCCCCACCCTAATTCGAGCTCACACAGAGACCAAGGGAGAGGAAGAAGCCTATCCAAGCACGACCAAGCAGCACATAAGCGCAGCAGTGTTGGAGGCCACTCCCACAAGGAGACCAACCACCATAAGGGAAAGGAGTGAGGCAGAGAAGGATAAACCCCCACCAGAAGGCTGTCACCCATCACAATTGCCCAGAAGATACCCAGCGCCCTGGCGTAACTAGTGCAACACAGAGAAGAGGGTGCCTTAGAGCCTCCACTGAACCAAACACACGGCATAAGTGCAAGCGCGCTGGGCAGTCCAAGGGGACAAGAGCCAGAGCCAGAAAGACGCGCCGAAATGTGGGCGCAAGCGTCCTCACTCACAATTCCTATCCCGTTCTTACCCAAACCAGGTGAACCCTTGATGAAGTGGGAGGATTGGAGAGAATATTTTATGAACTACATAGAAGCCCTGGAGGATGAAAGCGGAGAAGCCTATCCCAGCAAGAGGAAGAAAAGAATATTGCTACACAACTTGGTCCCAGAAGGGATCAGGGTCTTCCAGAATCTAGTACCCACTCCGAGACTAGCCGCGGATGACGACGCGTTTCGGCACGCGATAGAAGATCTAAACAACCATTATCGGCCAGCTGTGTGCACATCCATAGATAGATATAACTTCCAATAGAGGAAACAAGAAACGGGCGCATCTATGGTCGACTATGTAGCGGCACTAACGAAACTAGCAATCACGTGCAAATTTGGAGTCTTGCATGATGAGTTTATAAAAGACCAAATAATCATGCACACGACAAACAAAGCAATTCAAGACAAACTATGGGTGAACGGAGCCGCAACCCTGAAGGAAGTTATTGCCATGGTAAAAAAGGCAGAACTATCCAAAAGATGCCCTGACGCAGCGAAAAGAGAATCCACCCCAAGACCCATGGTCAATAAAGTCGATGAAGCGGAACCACCAGAGAGAGGCAAAGCCATCGCAACGGAAGGGAAGGCGCAAAACAAATGGACTGCAATACCCACACAGCAAAAAAGACGGAACAAAGAAAGCACAAACACGTGCTACAGGTGCGGAAGCTTGTCCCATGCGGCATACGACAAACGCTGTCCGGCGTTCCGAGCAAAATGCATGTTCTGCAGGATTGTAGGACACTTTGAAAAAGTGTGTCGCGGCAAGACGAAGAGACCAACGGTGAAATACGTGATGCAAGAACCAGGGGAGGAAGGAGAAGGAGAACTGGACGAAGAAGACACCATACTGTGCGTCGAAGAACAAGTCCTGGGAATTGACTGCAGATGCTCCAAGAAACCGCAATGCGACATGGTTATAGGAGGGATACCGATCAAGATTGTAGCAGATTCGGTCTCCCCGTACACCATCGTCCAAAGGACAGTGTGGAGCGGAAGCTTCAAACCTAGTCTGGGATCGCACCTGGAACCCCCAGACATACGGTGTCCCAGGGGTGGCTGCTCGGCTGGGAATTGCCCTGAAGAGACTGAAGGGCTAGGGGTGAACACAAAGATCGGATCCTTAATTAGTGATTTCAAAGAGGGTTTTATTGGGATATAAGTCTTCCTCTGCATTGCAAACAGGGCATTATCCGTGTCCTTGTAAGTTGGGGGGGGAAGGGGTAGGTGTATCGGGAGGAAAAGGGGACTGCAGACTTGGATCAAGGTGAGAAGTCACTCCCTTGGAAGACCGCGGGGTCCGTAGGGATGTTATCAGTACGGTAAAAGGGGGGGGGGGGGGCGGGGTGCTTCCGTTGCCGTACTCCGATGTTCAAGCAGGTTCTGATAGGTGAACCTTCGGCTACTCTGTTCTCCGTTCTGGTCGGCCCGCCGTGGCTGTAGCTGCTGTCTTCAGCTTCGGGCAAAGGGTCCACAAGACCGAGAAAGCAAAAGAAGAAGGATATCGGTTACTGGGATGACCAGTACAATTATCGTAAGGGCCGCGGAGTGCAGGAAACCAAGTGCCGGTGAGTGTTTTACCCAACGTAGCGCAGTGCTCACAGTGCTCGTGAAGGTAGGGGTACAGGGGATACTATATACATGGTATACAGCGGCTTTACTCGGTAGGGAGACTTCGCCGTCCCACCCACCCCGCAACTCTGCCCCGTACCTTGTTAAGCCACGCTCCTCCCTCGGGAACGTGGCGGGGCGATGCACAGAGATGTTGGCCTCCTGGCTTGATGTTATCAGCTGGGCTTGTCTGGTCCTTGTCTTCTTCCTCCGGATGCTTCCTTACGTTGCTTCTGCTCCTCACCGCACCATCTTCGTCCTCCAGGGAAACGCCGTCCGTCGTTGCAGTATCACTTCCGCCTTTTGACGTCCCGCCGCTGTAGAGGGGCGGGGCTGCACCTTCTTCGTCGTTCCAGTTAAAGGAGCCAGGTCCCGAGTCCGATGCTGTTCCGTAGCCTTCCTGTTCCTCCCTCCACGGGTTTTCTGGCAGCTGTGGGGACAACGGGCATGGTGAGAGGGGAGCGGCGGACCACCACTCTGGGGAGTTATGCTGCATGGGTTCTCCTAGTCCACTTGCCCCGTCACATACCTCCCCCCCTGGCATCTCCTGATTGGGGAGAGGAAAGACTCGGGACAGGAAGTCCGCGTTCCCATTGTCTTTACCTTTCCGATGCTGCACAGAGAATGAGTAGGGCTGTAACGACAGGAACCACCGAAGCACTCTAGGGTTCTGGCTACGGTTCTGGTGGATCCATTTCAAAGGGGCATGGTCCGTATGGAGGATGAACTGAGTACCTTCCAGATAGTATTTTAGCTTATCGATGGCCCACTTGATGGCTCGGGCCTCTTTCTCAATTGTGGAGTAGTGGCACTCCCTGGGAAACAATTTCCTACTCACATATAGTACAGGGTGTTCAGTCCAATCCTCCCCTATCTGGGATAACACCGCCCCTATCCCTACGTTAGAGGCGTCGGTGGCCAGTATAAAGGTTTTCCTGTAGTCAGGAGACAGTAGGACCGGGGCTGTGGTCATAAAACCCTTTAAAGCTTGAAAGGCTTCTACGGTCTCAGGGGAAGGATGTGTGAAGTCTTTGAGCTTGGTGTCCTTTCGTAAGAGATCTGTCAGGGGGGCAGCTGTCTCGGCAAACTTAGGAATGAACCTGCGGTAGTAACCTACCAGCCCTAAAAAGGCCCTCATATCTCTTTTACTGGCGGGGAAGGGCACCTTCTCTATTGCTCTAACCTTTTCACTTTGGGGAGCTATTGCACCATCGCCCAAAACATATCCCAGGTAGTTGACCTTCGTGAATGCTGCTCTTGATATTTTTGCATTAATATGTAGACCGGCTCTTCGCAAGGCTGTGAGGATGATCTGCAGGTGTCTTAAATGTTCGTTCCATTCCTTGCTGTAGATGACGATATCATCTAGATAAGCCGAGCTGAAGGAGATATACGGCCGCAGTACCTGGTTCATGAGACGCTGAAAGGTCGCGGGGGCCCCATGAAGGCCAAACGGGAGGACGGTGAATTCGTACGAGCCGTCATCAGTAACAAAGGCGGTCTTCTTCTTGTCCTCCTCACGAAGAGGCACCTGCCAATACCCCTTCGTGAGATCTATGGTGGTGATATAACGGGCGTCTCCAATCTTCTCCACCAACTCGTCTACCCGGGGGATAGGGTAGGTATCGAAGTGGGACACCGCGTTTAGTGCTCGGAAATCCATACAGAATCTCTTCAACCCGTCGGGTTTGGGGATCATAACGATCGGGGAGGACCAGGGACTCTGGGACGGTCGTATCACCCCCAATTGCAGCATCTCAGTGACTTCTTTTCTCACTGCTTCTCTTCGGGCCGCCGGTATTCTGTAGGGACGTTGTTTCACTATCTTCCCGGGTAAGGTTTCAATCCTGTGTTCTACCAAACCTGTTCTCCCTGGGGTATCAGAGAACACATCCGAGAAGGGGGCCAGTATGTCCTGCAACTCTTGTTTCTGTTCCTTGGTTAGCTCTGAATTCACCACTAGTCGGTTTAACGAGGACTGGGAAGACGCTGCTGGGATGACTAGGTGTCCATCCTGTGGGGGTGGTCCCAACCACTCTTTTAGCAAGTTAATGTGGTAGGTTTGTGTTTTCTTGGAGGTTAGCCTTAATCGGTAGGTGGATTGACCTATGGCTTCGATTACTTGATATGGGCCTTGCCATTCACTCTTGGAACTATTACTGATGGCGGGTAGGAGAACGAGAGCCCATTTTCCTACAGCGATCCTTCGTAACCTTTTTCCTTTGTCATAGGTCTGTTTGTACCTCACTTGTTGGTGGTCCAAAGAGGAGTGGGCCAGATCCCTGAGTTTCCCTAGTTTGTTTCTCAACTGGGTCGTGTACTCCAGCATACTTTTCTGGTCCTGTTCTTCCTCTGTCTCCCACATTTCTTTGGTCATTTCCAGCAGTGACCTGGGAAGGCGGCCATACAATAGTTCGAAGGACGAGCAACCCAGGCTGCTCTGCTTTTGTGAACGGATTACAAAAAGGGCCTGGGGTAATAATCGGTCCCAGGTGGGTCCTTCGGCACTCAACATCTTCTTCAGGGTCATCTTTAGGGTTTGATTGTACCGTTCGACCAGACCGTCCGTCTGAGGGTGGTATACCGAAGTTTTCAGATGTTTGATGTCTAGGATGCGGCATACCTCCTTCATTAGCTTGGATGTGAAGGGGGTTCCTTGGTTGGTGAGGACTTCTTTCGGAAAACCCACCCTAGAGAACAATTCGACAAACTTTTCAGCTATGGCTGAAGTTGTGGTGGTACGTAACGGGAAAGCTTCCACA
Source organism: Lissotriton vulgaris (assembly GCF_964263255.1). Classification (NCBI taxonomy): domain Eukaryota; kingdom Metazoa; phylum Chordata; class Amphibia; order Caudata; family Salamandridae; genus Lissotriton; species Lissotriton vulgaris. Next base: position 58,222 of record NW_028246717.1, on the reverse strand, counting down.
AACCTAGTGGCGTAGTCAACGACCACCAATGCGTACAGGTGTCCTCTGGGTGTCTTAGGTAGGGGTCCTATTAGATCCATGCCGACCCTTTCAAAGGGGGTTCCTATTATTGGCATACGCTGTAGGGGGGCGGCACTAGGTCTCTGGGTGTTTCTTTTTTGGCATATGTCGCATTTGCCACAATAGTCCTGAACATCTTTGTATATCCCCTGCCAAAAGAAATGACGGAGAATGACATCCGTGGTTTTCTCTTTGCCTGCATGACCAGCTGTTAGATGTGCATGGGCAAAGAAAAGGACCTGTTCTCTGAAGGACTTTGGAACGAACAAATGGAGATCCCCGTCGCACTGCGCTTGACGATACAGCAATTCCTTTCTGATCAAGAACCTTGGATATGCCGGGGCTCTGGCTCCTTCACTAGCGTGTGCACTTTCCCACGCGTTATATAGGGTTCTGTCTTCTCCCTGGGCGAAGCGGAAACTCTTATCTATCACCCAGGGTTCGGGGGACAGGTAGGTGGACTGGGTGTCTATTTTCGCAGAAGGGGGAGGGGACAGGGTCTCCCTAAAAAGTGAAAGGAATTCAGGGTTATCAGTCCCAAGAATCATATCCTCGGGTAAGGAATCCACCACGCCCACCCTAACCTGGCAAGGTTCTCTATGGGGCAAATACAAGGTCAGATCTGCTACAGGATATGGCTTTACATCACTGTGTACACAGCGGATGTACACGGTGGCAGGAAGGGAAATTTGGTTGGGTTTAACAAAGCGTTCCTGGATCACCGACTGTCGGCACCCTGAATTTAGGAGGGCCTTTACCATGAGTCCGTTAAGCTTCATACTCACATAGAAGGAGCTACCCAGTTCCGCCGAGTACAGCACTGTCCTTGGGAGGTAGCCCACCTCCATGGGCTCTTCGGGTTTTTTTTCCGGGGACACATCCTGGCTATGTGGCCCCACTCCCCGCATTCGAAACATTGGGGGCCCCTGGTCATGGGGGACGTCATCCCTGTTGGTCGGGACCGAATCACTTCAGCCCCACTCTTGGGTTTCTTCTCCAGTTTCACAGGGATTTGCTGTTTATGGGATTTGTCTGGTTTTTCGGTATCCCATACTATCGTCCTGGGCTGGGCTCGGGCATAATGAGAGGCCATCTCAATGGCTTGATTAACGTCTAGACTGGCATGTTGACGTAACCATCGCTGGGTGGCGTAAGGCAGGGCCTCCATAAACTGCTCCAAGTACACCTTGTTCAGGATTTTCTCCTTGCTGCACACATCCGGTCTTAACCATTTATCGGCTGCCATTCTTAGTCTGAAGAAGAGGGTCTTAGGGTTCTCTCCCGGGACTCCCCGCTCCTTCCTAAATTTCACTCGATAGGCCTCCTAATCTAGGCCCAAATGATCAAGGATAACTTCCTTAATTGTCTTATAGGCGGTGTTCCCTAAAGGGTTCGCAGCTTGATAGGCCGATTGGGCCTCGCCAGTGAGGAGAGGAGATAAGAAAAAAGGCCATTTTTCTTCGGGCCATCCCATGGCCCGGGCCGCCCTCTCAAAATTGAGGAGGAAGGCGTCGGGGTCCTCTCCTGATATATACTTTTGTTGGGCCACACCTGCGTGATGAGGGGCGATTTGTCGTACCTCTCCAGTGAAAACCTGTGTGGGAGGCGGCACATTCCTAAGGCCTTCGAGTTGGGCAGTAATGGTGGATTTAAACAGGTCCCTGTCTGCTTGGGCGGAATGTATCTGTTGCTGTACTGCCCACTCTAGTTTCTCCTGGCCTTTAATGATGTGATCAATGAGGGCTTCCATCTCAGGGCGACAGATGGTTGAGTGGTTGATCCCACTTCTGACACCAGTTGTCCCAGGGGGGGCTGTTCGGCTGGGAATTGCCCTGAAGAGACTGAAGGGCTAGGGGTGAACACAAAGATCGGATCCTTAATTAGTGATTTCAAAGAGGGTTTTATTGGGATATAAGTCTTCCTCTGCATTGCAAACAGGGCATTATCCGTGTCCTTGTAAGTTGGGAGGGAGGAAGGGGTAGCGGTATCGGGAGGAAAAGGGGACTGCAGACTTGGATCAAGGTGAGAAGTCACTCCCTTGGAAGACCGCGGGGTCCGTAGGGATGTTATCAGTACGGTAAAAGGGGGGGGGGCGGGGTGCTTCCGTTGCCGTACTCCGATGTTCAAGCAGGTTCTGATAGGTGAACCTTCGGCTACTCTGGTCTCCGTTCTGGTCGGCCCGCCGTGGCTGTAGCTGCTGTCTTCAGCTTCGGGCAAAGGGTCCGCAAGACCGAGAAAGCAAAAGAAGAAGGATATCGGTTACTGGGATGACCAGTACAATTATCGTAAGGGCCGGGGAGTGCAGGAAACCAAGTGCCGGTGAGTGTTTTACCCAACGTAGCGCAGTGCCCACAGTGCTCGTGAAGGTAGGGGTACAGGGGATACTATGTACACGGTATACAGCGGCTTTACTCGGTAGGGAGACTTCGCCGTCCCACCCACCCCGCAACTCTGCCCCGTACCTTGTTAAGCCACGCTCCTCCCTCGGGAACGTGGCGGGGCGATGCACAGAGACGTTGGCTTCCTGGCTAGATGTTATCAGCTGGGCTCGTCTGGTCCTCATCTTCTTCCTCCGGATTCTTCCTTACATTGCTTCTCCTCCTCACCGCACCGTCTTCGTCCTCCAGGGAAACGCCGTCCGTCGTTGCAGTATCACTTCCGCCTTTTGACGTCCCGCCGCTGTAGAGGGGTGGGGCTGCACCTTCTTCGTCGTTCTAGTCAAAGGAGCCAGGTCCCGAGTCCGATGCTGTCCCGTGGCCTTCCTGTTCCTCCCTCCACGAGTTTTCTGGCAGCTGTGGGGACAACGGGCATGGTGAGAGGGGAGCAGCGGACCACCACTCCGGGGAGTTATGCTGCATGGGTTCTCCTAGTCCACTTGCCCCGTCACATACGGCCAGTCACGTTTACGGGTGAACCCATTCCAATGGTAGGATACCGAGTCTTAAAGTTCGAGTTCAAAGGTCGCAGCGCCGAGTGCAAGCTATATGTGGCGGAAAAGGGCGCGTCGGTCCTTGGGTGGATGGATCAAGGTGACTTGGGCATACAATTGAACCCAGGAGGAGACACGCAGGTAGTGATGACCTGCACAGAGCTTCAACCGAACTTCGAGAAGATGAAAAGGGAATTCACCACCGTGTTCGGGGGAACAGTGGGTAAATTAGTGAAATTCACGTATAGGTTAGACCTTAAGGAGAACACCACACCGGTATCCAACAAAGTGAGGAACATACCCATAGTGGTCAAGTAGGCAGTACAACAAGAGTTGCAGAGACTGGAAGACAACAGGATCATTGAAACCATAAACTGCTCAGAGTGGCTAGCTCCGTTGGTGGTGGCAATGAAACCCAATGGTAAGGTCCCTGATATGTGGACTTACGCAAACTGAACAAGTGCATAATCGTGGAGAAATTCCCGTTGCCACAGACAGAAGAAATGCTGGCGAAAACAAAGGGGATAAAGTGGTTTTCCACCATTGATCTCACTTCAGCCTATCACCAGATAGCCCTAAACCCCACGAGCTGGAAACTGACATCTTTTATAACGTTCTTCAGATGCTATCAGTTACGCCGCATGCCCTTCGGCTTAGATTCAGCAGCTGCAGTGTTTCAAAAACTTATGCACAAATTGTTCAGAGACATAGAGGGAGTACAGTAATTCCAAAATGACATATTAGTGATGGGCAAGGATCAAACCGATCACAGCAAAAATCTGGCCATGGTGCTCCAAGTTTTGGAAGGAAATGGCCTCACGGCTGAATGGGAAAAGCGCCGGTTCGGAATGACATCAGTCACCTATCTAGGTCACGAGATCGGTGAACAAGGCATCACACCCAAACAAGCCAACTAGGAAGAGGAGAGTGGGTCAGAGTCAAACTGGCCCAGTTGAGAAGGAAAGGGGACAGCAAATACAGCCAGCCCATACAGGTAAATAAGGTGTACGACAGAGCAGCGTTGCTTAGTGATGGGAACGTCTGGTCCCAAGACCGCATGTCCAAATGCAACAAGATATTGCAGGGGGCCAATGCAGAAAGATCTAAGACACAACAAGACCAAGCCCCACCCAAAGACAAAGAGGTACAGCGCGGTGGAGAGGAAGACTCAGGAGCAGGAGTAAACGGAACTAAGTGCGAGGATGGAAACAATCCCATGGCAGGGGAACATCAGGAGGAAGTTGGTGAGACTGCGAGGAGAGAGAGTCCCCAGGTAACCGGAGGGGGACTGGCGAACCAGGCGGAGAACAACCTAGGGAATGCCTCCTCTACTCCGGTAAGACGTACACGGGCAGGCCGAGCAATTGTGAAGCCTACCAAATACAGAGACTACGAACTGGGTGATGGGAAATAATTGTGATCTTATAAACCGACTTTATGTTTTCTATTGTTAGATAAAGAAGGGAGATATGTAGCGTCGCGCTCTAGTTGTCGCGCAACGACGCAATGATGTAGAGCGAGGCAGCCATTTTAGGTCGCACTCGGGAAAAGTAAATTGAGAGCTCCGGACGTTCCCGGTGCTCTCTTGCTGCAAATTATAATAAATAACGTTCCGAACTTCCCCTGTCTCCTGCACTTCATTTGGGGAAACTCGGTACATTACATTGCCTTCAATGAAGTCGGAGCCCGCTTCCGCTGTGACCTGCAACAAGGCCTTCTTTGCGGATGCACGCCAGGCGAATGCCAAGTCCCACCTGCCTGTAAGTAATGCTCCTCATTAAACAGTGGTCCTTGGTCCCGCTATGTTGCCATGCCAAATTCTGCTGCATCTTGCATGTCTAGCTTCCAGCCTGCCCCAGTCCTACGGTGTCTGTGGCCTTTTACAGTGTTCATCTCCCTCGCTATGCAGCATTTCATTGAAGACCTGTGGGGAGCTTCTGCCTCTTACTCTGGCCCATTCCACCTCCTACCATTGGCAGTCTTCTTTCTCACCTGATTACAATGTGCACTACCACTAACAAGCAGCATATAAATAGTTGTACCCTGCAGATGTACTCATTGTTCCTATCAGGAGAGCTGCTATCAGGGAGCACATGGACAGTCATACCTCGCTGGGAAACGCCTCATTGATATTGACAGTACAGCGGTGCTACATCCTGCCAGATACGTACAGCTCACATTGCACACTTACCTTGCCATGGCAGATAATGCCAATGCTGTGCCCCCAGGAGTCCCACCACAGGGGCTGCATCCTCCACAGCATGCTCTCATTGGGGGTACTTCAACCTTTCAGTGAGTTTGGTGATCATGCCACTGTGTCGCCTCACTAGAAAACCTGGCTAGGGAGACTGGAGAACTATTTCAAACCCACACGTGAGACTAATGGAGCTGTCAAACGCTCCCTCCTACTCCACCATGCAGGTGAGGAAATTTTACAAAATGTTTGAGCACCTGCCCAACACCGGCCATGCCACCGACTATGATGCCTCAGTCAGAGCGCTCAATACACACTTCAGCCCACAGCTAAATCCCAACTTCAAGCCCGTCAACACGAAGGAGAATGAATCAATGCATTCTATGTGTGGCTGCATAAAATGGACGGCACCTGTACTGCAGATGACCAAAAGAAATACATGATCATATAATACAAGAATATTGCTGAAGACCCTGAGAGGCCTCATCCTTTGGCAACCCAACATAAGCATAGATGACATCCTAATCCTAGTATGGTCCCACGACCTGTCTGCTGCGAGAGCTAATGAAATGGACATTGCCATCACACAAGCACCTAAAAAAGTCCACCATCATCAAGACAGAATGGTGGACGCCATATGCACAAAGGGAAGAAGCAACGTGACGAAGGCACACGGGTCCCTGCCAACGAATCCTTGCTGTGGGTTCTGCGGCCGCCACCTGGATGATTGCCTCACCCAAGGCTGCAGGTGCTCAAACTGAGAGAAGCATAACCATTTTGCGTTGTTTGCAGAGTAGGAGTCAGGAGACGAGCGTCCAGAGGCAGAAGCCGTCCAAAGCAGTCCCCCAGATGTTCCTGACATGTTCCAACACAGTCAGATGCTCCGAAGAGTGTGTCACGTCAAAGTCTGTAGTTAGAAGATTCATTACCCAATTATGAAGAGGAGTAAGTATTCCTCATTTCGTTCACGAGTGAGCTGAAGCATTGCGGGAGGTCTCAACCCACATGCATCCTTTATATCACTGGATCCGAAATTAAAGCCCTCATCAACACAGGTGTGTCTGTGAATGTGATAGGGATCCAGCAATACAACAGTCTCCCACCCAGGCCAACACTCATACCCGTCCTATATGAAGATGGCATGGATGGCAGCCAATCACCACTACCCTTGCGAGCTTGCATGTCCGTCCAGGTGAAGTCCAATGACCAAGAAGTCACCATGACATTCTACATGGTAGACAAAGAAGCTGACATGCAACTAGGAAGCCAGACCACAGAAGATCTGGCCCTCGTGTCCTTTGCCCGAAATGTGAAAGCGCTCTAAATTGACCTAATACACCAGTTCTCTGGTTTGTTCTATGGCCTAGGATGTCTAAAAGAACCCCAGTCAAATTACACATCAATGACTCCATCAAACCAGTGGCGCTCTTCCACTGCCAAGTAAAATTTCACCTACAACCACTGGTTGAGCAAGAACTTGACATGCCAGAGAAGCAGGGCATAATTGAGAAAGAGTCACGGCCGACACCTTGAGTGTCTCCCAAGTGATTGCCGAAAAACCGCAGCAGCCCGTCAGAATACGCCTGTGCATCGACATGCATCTCCCAAACCATGCCATCAAGCAGGAATGCCATATAACACCCACGATGAGCCAAACTAAATGGCTCAAGGTGTTCCTGAAATCTTGACATAAATGTCAGGTACCATCAGCTGTTCCTGTTTGTAGAGAGCAGGTACGTCACATCCTGTACTATTCCCCTGTGGCTGCATTGTTACAAACAACTGAATTTTGGCATATCTTTGGCTGCCGAAGTGTTCCAGCATGCCAAAAGAGAGACTCTGTCAGGTCTGCAAGGCGTCATGAATGTAAGTGATGACACAGTCTACCATTCAACAACAGCCAAGGAACATCACAAACACTTGAGAGCTGCCCTGAAATGCCTTTGGGAACACGGGGTTGCCTTACATTGGGAAAAATGCGAATTTTTCTGACCCTTAATTGAGTTCTTCTCAGCTACCTCATCAACCAAGACAGAGTGAAAGTCAACCCCTGGAAGTCGCAAGCCATCAAGCATGCCCGACACCATCTACAGTCTCCGAGGTGCGCAGTTTTCTTGGCATGGCCACATATTGTGATCGCTTAATTCCCAATCTAGCAACTCTCGCCAAATCACTTAGAGCCCTGAACCAGGGCTAATGCCAGGTAGACTTTTTAAAAAAAGTTTTCAAGTATAGATTTGCTCCAGTTAACCTGGATACTGGAATAGCCACCAAAGCGAATCACCTCCCAATCAAGAGGACTGAGATTCTCCTGAGGGTGGCGAACATAAAGGGTGTAAAGGGTGATGTCGTCCGCATACATGGAGACTAGTAAAACCAGCGCTGCGAAGCCAATGCCTCTCTGAGTATGAAGATGTCGGAGGCGAGCTGCAAGGGGCTCCATAGCGACAGCAAAGAGCATGGGGGTGAGCGGACAACCCTGTCGGGTGCCACGCCCAACAGGAATGGACTCGGAGATCTGGCCATTGATACGGAGACGAGGGGTGGGAAGAGTGTATAAAAGTAATACTTTGCGAATAAAGATCCGACTGAAACCCAAACTAGGGAGGAGATACAACAAATAGGGCCACTCCAAGGTATAAAAAGCCTTGGTAGCGTCGAGCAGAGCATCCATGGCTGGAAGCGCCGGATTGATCTGGTGCAGGATGGAGAAGATGGTCCGTAGGTTATGGGAGGTAGCGCGGCCGGGAATAAAACCGGATTGTTCTGGGCAGACAATAAGTGGCATGAGAGGGAGTAGGCGGGCGGCGAGCAGCTTGGCAAAGATTTTATTGTCCGTATTGATAAGTGAAAGGGGATGATAGGAATCTCTCATCTGAGGAGGCTTGTGCGGCTTGAGAAGTAATGTTAGGAGTGCCTCACGCAGCGACGGGGGGAACTGGCCCGTTTCAAAGGATTCATTATACATATTTGCAAGATGTGGAATCAGAAGAGGGGCGAATGCCTTATAAAAAGCGGCTCGCAACCTCAAAATGGAGGAGTCAGGCATTGTGGGAGTCAACCCGGGCCTTCACCGTGTCCTTATCGCGAATAACAGCCAGTAGCGTGTCCATCTGTAGCAGTTTTTGGCGGACCTGGGTAGCAGCGTCGTCGGCGTCAGACACCCTGGTCTCAACATGGAGGAGTTGGGCATCGTGGGAGTCAACCCGGGCCTTCACCATGTCCAAGCGGGCCGACAATTGATCCAGCTGTGTTGCTATAGTTGTGACTGTAGATTTAACCTCAAGCATGATAGCTTTTAGATCATCCTCGTGGGATTGCGCCATATCAGATATGGTCGGGTGGTCACTACCATCCGCACCAGCACCCTCCTGGCGCATCTGGCGGCGCTGGTCATAGGCGATCTTGGGCTGCTTGGGGTCGGTTATGCCCATGGCCGGTAGACGCAGGAAGATGAAGCAGCCTGATGGCAGGAGAGGGAGCCGCAAGTGTAAGAAACAGACCTGGGTACTCAAGGTGCAGCCAGCCAGCGAAGACCCAGAACTCAGAAGGGCTGCTCGTGGGGAAAAAAAGAGTCCAATGGGCTAGCAGTCCAGCATCAGGCGGGTAACACAGTCAGGCAACCGACCAATCGAAGTGGGGGCGAAGCAGCCATGTTCCCCAGCCATGTCCTGACCAGGAAAGACTGGTCGTAACAAATTGCAGCAGGCAGCTGGTACAACAACAGAGGCCAGCACTCGTTCAGACGCGACTGAGGCCCAGAAGATGTTAGTGAGCCACAGCACAACAGGAATGGGGAGCACAATACAGACAACAAGCAGCTGGGCCAGCAGGAGAGGAGGTGATCAGGCCAGGCAGAATCAAAGCTGGAGGCAAGCCAGGGAGTAGCACCGGCGCTGAATCCAGGAGATGCACTGTGGGCCGGTAGCAGAGCCCAGCCGGTGTGGCATCGGAGGCAGCGCCTCAATCAGATGCGGCGGGGGAGTCAGACGCCGCTGATCTCCACCGGGAAAGGCAGCGGACCGCAGTGTCCAAGCCAGCCAGCAGGGGTTGAGGCGATGGGTAGCAGGCGGGGTGGTAGCGCCAAGCTAACCCCAGAGGAGGAGCGCCTCGTCGAGGACCCCGGATGTCTCCAGTGCAGAATCAGAAGTTAGCAAGTGCCATCTCTGGGGGGGGCAGATGTTGCGACAGGCGGGGGGCGCATGCAGCGGGGGGTTAAAGAGGGCGCACCACCCACCTCGCCAGGCCCGATGACTTGACAGGTTCGTTGATAGAGAGCTACAGAGTCTCAGACCAGGCGCCAGAGGAGGAGGGAAGGCACCCGGGAACGCGAACGCATAAGGCGGGCTGGGCGGTACGCCGAGTGCGCGCCCTGCCCTGCCGCAAAGCGCTCCCGCCAACAATGCACCTACCGGCTCGGTGTCCGCAGGATGTGGATTCAGCCTCGGTCGAAAATCCGGTCCCGACCAGGGTCCCGCAGTCGACTCAGGGAGGGCCGGGAGGGCAGCGTGCACCACAGGTCCCAGGCCCGGCCTTCTACAGCGGCAGATCCATACTCAACAGAGGCCCAGGAAGGCGGAGAAGGTCCCAAATTACGCCGCCAGAGCAGGTGAGTGGCAATGGTGTTAGTTCGAGATGTCGATTATCAAAGTGCCTGCTGGATTGTGTAGGATGTTGGGCTTGGCCGGCAGAGCCCACTCAGAGTGTGGCCATTTTGCAGCTGGCTAAGCCACGCCACCTGATGCCAGGTAGACTTGGGGTCCGAAGGAGGATTATGTATTTCAAAGAATAAAGGACGCTCTCTATAACAATATGACAAAGGCAAACTTCAATCCTGAAAAACAAACAGAACTGCTCGTAGATGCAAGCCCTCAGTCAAGAGATCGAGCTTGGCAAGTAGGCAGAGTAAGCATTTGACAGCAACGTGCTCACCCCAACAGAGACCCACTATGCCCAGATTGAAAGGCATTGGCATTCAGGTGGGCCTGCAGCCCTTTTCACTTACACCTGAGTGGCCAGCCGTTCAAGGTGATCACTGACCTCCAGTCCCTCGTTCAACGCTTCCGAGGTTCTGCACCGCATCTACCTCCACCAATCAAGAGGTGGGCCATCAAGTTACAGCCCTACCACATGGAGTGATATATCGGCCTAGATACATAAACCCTGCAGACTTCGTCTCACATAACCCCCCTCAGGCAGACGACGCTGGGGCTGACAAAGCTGACACTGCAAAGAGATACATCCACATGATCTCACAAGCTGTCTGCGGTAGTAACATTGAGGATTCTGCAAAAGAGATGCAGTGTTGATGAATTTGAAAGCAGCTGTGCAAGGTGGATCCTGGCAAAACTTCCTGTGAGACGCCAACGAATGGAGCAATCACTAGAAAGACATGCTGGTCGAAATGTGGAGTGTATGCAATGAATTCGGCACCATTCTGCTAAGAGGATGCACGCTTGTAATACCTGCCATGCCACAACACCAAGTGAAAATGCTGGCTCGTGATGGACACTAACAATCCACGAGAATGAAATCCTGCTTGAGAGAAAAGGCCTGGTTTCCAAATCCTTGAATCCATTGTGGATGAAGTAGTACGACAATGCCCAGTATGACAAATCACAATTCCTCCTGAAAATTCAGCACCCATCATCACAGAAGATTCATCCAACACCCCGTGTTTCAAGCTAAGCCTTGATTTTGGGAGTTTCCGGGATGGAAGGTTCACAATGGTCTTGATCAACAGCAACTCTAAGTATTCGGTTGCTGAAGTGATTGCCACAGCCGCCTTCAAGGACGTGTAACCGCATCTGCAAAAGACATTCACAATGTTTGACCTGCCAACTGAGATCAAATTGACAATGGCCATCGCTTTCAAGAGTCAGAATTCATTCAAACACCTGCTCAATCACCTAGGAATAATCCACCCCTGCATCATGCCTCAGTGGACAAGGGCGCGACTCAAAGATTAATGCACACTTTGAACAAGACTCTCAAGATTGCTGTTGCGGAGAATACCAACCCAGATATCTGCCTCCAAATGTTTCTCGAAGACTACTGTGGGACACCGCACTGCACCACCCACCAAGCCCTGTGGACTCTGATGTTCAACGGGCCCCAGCGGGAAACAATCCTGATGTACCTGGGGTGGACCTTACTGTCTTATGACCCCCAAAGAGAGTCAACCGTGGCACACCCAGTGCAACGTGCCGAAGAGCCAGATACAGCAAGCAAAGGATCTGTTGATCCTGCCAGGAGATAGAGTTATCATCAAGGATCCCAGACCTGGGTCAAAATTCAGGACACCCTTTAAACCAGGAGTGTGGACAGTGCTGAAAGTCAACGGTGCTATGATTACAACAAGGAAAGGCAGCAAGACAGTGGCAAGAAACATCTTGTGGTTCAAGAAGGTGGGCACAACCAAACAGCAGACGTCTGTTGAAGATGACACAGAGGAAGACAGCTGGCATTAGGAAGACAACCACAATGAGACTGTTCCCAGCCAAGGGAGTCCCAATAGCACAGTTGAGGAAAACAGAGGGACCAAAGATGCCCAGACTACTCGAGCCACCAATGGGACGCCGGTCCGCTCACGACATCAGCAGTATCCCCTCTGGCCCAACTCAAAGCAGAGCCAGCATCTCTGAGATTTTGGTTGCAAAATCCAACAATGACAATTTGTGACTGAATTGGGAAGGCATGTAGTGAGCCACTGGGTCATCCAGGTAACCCATCACGCGGATACCCCACTAAGTACATCCTCTGGCCAGGCGTGACCAGAGGCTATATAATAAAGGGGCATAGACCACATCATATCACTGTGTGTATGTGTGCTTCTTGTGGGCTCAGGGGCTACACGAGGCCTTACAACAATCCGCATGACACAATGGAACAAGTGGAAGTGACATCACAAAGTGGTTAAACTCTTTGATTAAAAATGTTTGTGCCATACTGCAGTGAATAATTTGATGCGGTTCACGATAAAGGGTTCCTAAGAAGATCACATACAGCAATAAAATGTCGAACATTTTTTAAGATCAGTCTCTGTACACAAAACGCAGCTTAAAACTCTGAAAATGAAACCTAACCAATGTAACATTAAATGAGAGCCACACCTCCTACTTTTTTCCATGCACCCAGCTTCACAATATATCACATACACTAAAGAAGTCAACTCCTGCAGGGTAGTGAATAATATTCGATATCTATTGGGAATGAAAAGTTCACTGCTGTTAGAGAATGTCAGGCCCTCACTAACAAGTTGTGACATGCTTGCTCGTTGACCCTGCTCCTATAAATGGTACAAAGAAAAAAGGGTGGCAGCTAGGGCTTTAAGCATGGCGGGTCCTGCCAGGTTTCAGTCCGTGAAATAATTTAAAACTGACTTAGAAATGGGTTCCTCTTGGGCGCTTTATTCATTCATTCATCTTTACAGGGGAAAACAGCAATCAGTTTTTCAACAATAATGATAAAACCCCAAGGGTAAATTATGTCAGCGATTTAGTCCCTGTTTTCACGGTTTAATTAATCTTGCATTACCTAAGTGTATTTTCTTTTTCGAGATGAACATGCCTCTTATAGTAGAATACTGTAAACTCAGTCGTCTCTAGGTGTCTTGCTGAGTTCAAGTTTTGATTCTTGACAGGACATGTTTTAACACCTTTGAAGTTGAGGCTGACAGCAGTGTGAATTTATTAAACATAAAGGAGGGGTGAGGGCTCCTAACTCTACCACCCCAAACCCCCACAGAAATTCAGATGTACACACAAAAGGGGTAGTAGAGTACACACAAATAATGACCACAACGAAACGTATAAATAGAAACAATTCCCAACAGGTATGATGTAGGATCAATTTAAGTAATGTATGCAGTCTGCATTACAAATTAGTAAACAAGGAGTCACTGGATTTTTAGACAAAAGGTGGTATTATTCACCAAATAGGCACAGGGAGAGGTCTTTCACATGGTAATACAGTTTAAACAGCACTGTACAGAACAGATCATGTGACAACCCTTGTGGCACTTGGTGCGTGGTGCTATATACAGTGATAATAGTGAAGGTGCAAGTGCTCAAGTGAACAGGATGATCGGCGCATAGAACCAAGTTGGTGCATCAATAAAGGCCCCGTGAAACAAGTTGTAATCACTTAAAACATGTTTGCATAAATTTGAACAGGAGCACAAAGAGTGACATGCGTCGTATTGTTTATGCTGTAGAGTCGACGGCGTTTCGATCCTAGTTAGTCGGGATCGTCATCAGGACAGGGTTGTAGATGGATACAGTGAGTGAACTGATCGTGGAGATAAGTCCGATCAGAGGGCAGGGCTTCTAGCTCCTGCATTCATTGCCTGCAGTTCGTCTTCTGTAGAGCCCCAATTGCCGACCGCCGCCCTGATTAATACAGGCGCGGCATGCCCTGCCCTCTGATCGGACTTATCTCCACGATCAGTTCACGAGTCAATTTTGACCGCCTGGACCCCAGACGCCCAAGCCTCCTTGCCTGGGTGCACTCACTGTATCCATCTACAACCCTGTCCTGATGACGATCCCAACTAACTGGGATCGAAACGCTGTCGACTCTACAGCATAAACAATACGACGCATGTCACTCTTTGTGCTCCTGTTCAAATTTATGCGAACATGTTTTAAGTGATTACAACTTGTTTCACGGGGCCTTTATTGATGCACCAACTTGGTTCTATGCGCCGATCATGATGTTCACTTGAGCACTTGCACCTTCACTTTATCACTGTATATAGCACCACGCACCAAGTGCCACAAGGGTTGTCACATGATCTGTTCTGTACAGTGCTGTTTAAACTGTATTACCATGTGAAAGACCTCTCCCTGTGCCTATTTGGTGAATAATACCACCTTTTGTTTAAAAATCCAGTGACTCCTTGTTTACTAATTTGTAATGCAGACTGCATACATTACTTAAATTAATCCTACATGATACCTGTTGGGAATTGTTTCTATTTATACTACACACCCATCCCAACGTGGTCTATGGGTTTTCTCCTGTTTTTCTTATACACACAACGAAACGTAGGCATGGGGAAATTCAATCATTGGAAAAAATTGCCCTCACTCACATACCGAAGTATGTGACATTCTACCATCATTGGGCCTGCTTGCAATACGCCCTGGTGTAGCCACACTCAGGGCAGAGCATTAGGGAAGGGGAAAAAAATAATAAATTCCACTCAACAAAACACACCATATATCACTGACGACATGTAACATATAATGAGATGTGATTTGTGCCAATCACCAAGTGTCAGAAATAAATAGTGCGACTAAAGTGCAGTTAATGGGAAGTTTTAAAACTGATTAAGGGTGCCAACTAAAATAAGTATTTTATTGGACATTACCTGTTACCCCTATCTGGATTAAAAACTCAAATTGGGATGGGAAATGTCTTGTTCGAGACATAAGGATCTCACAAGACCTCCCTCCTGATACTGTTTATGTCGACATGTTTCAACCGTAATAAACGTGCCAATGCTGGTCATCTCAGTCTTCTTCAGGACAGTCGCCTTTTATTTCTCTCTGAGCCCTACCGCAATTCGGTATATTGGGCCCCTTGGAACTGAGCCGGTCTCTATAGATCCGTGCCCCCTCTTGTTACACGTAGAGACTTGTCCCAAAATACGGGAAAACACTCCCTGTGGGTAAAAGAGAAAATAAAGTAATGTAGTACGATCTCTTTTTCCCATCTTCAAGCATGCCATCTCTATTTTGCAAACCACTCGTGTCTCTCTTATCATGCTGTGTTATGGTTAGGCTGGTCATGTTTTCACATAATTCGTTCATGACCTTTCAGCTGAAGTGAAATCTCTTTCCCCATCCTCTCCAGCACATGAGCACAGTACTAGCTGACCTCGTATCTCTCGATCGGATGGCTCATAAACTTTCGCTTCCACTCTTCACATTCCCCCGGGGATGTCCATCACTCACACCAATCGTCTCATTTTTCAAATAGATCACCCATCGTGCAACACATACAGCATTGCCGTTTGCCTTACTTACCGAGTTCATTAAATTCATGAACCCGAATTGGGGCCCTGCGGGAGGTTCCCCCTTCGAACATAACCTGTATATACAGGGGAAGATGAAGGGAGGAAAGTACAAAAAACGCACTTAGAGTCGTGTTAGCGTTTGGCTGACTTCCTCGTTGTGGCTCACGTGTAATCTAATCACACAAACCCCCCTCTTTCTCCCTCTCTCAGTACTCCTTACTGTTCCTTGGGTGGCGTCCTGCTCCCTTGCCCGCTTTCCGTGACACCGCGTAGTCAGTGTCTTAGGTAAAGTCGCGGCTTTAAATCTATTACGAGGGCGTTTCCCTGCTTGCTCTCACTCGCGTCCATGTGACTAACGTGGAAATGCGTCCGTCCGTAATCCAGGTATCTAGGATACCACGTCTAGAGGGTGTTTCCTGGGTGAGTGTTATCACGCCCAGTGTACTACTAAGTCGGGCGCCTGCTTCCTCTATTGACATGTGTCAAGGACCGCGTTGCCTATTGGAACTCGCGGTTCCTACCTTTACGATCCCACACAATCATTTTCAGTTTTACTCCCCACATGAAATTAGCGTCTCCCCCATTAAGCCCATCTTTAGTTGAGTGCAATGGTACTGTACTTGATTATCATTTCATAATGTCATGATGTCACCATCTTTACAAATATGATAATCGTATATTACTTAAAATGGGCCAATAATTTAGTTACAACCTTACAGCTTTTTTGGGGGGATATGGTACAAATTCCATCTACTTCGTATAGTGCCTCAAATTATGGATGTTCTTGTCCAACCCCTATCTCCAGGTACTACCGGGGGTACTCCTTACTGGTAGTGATGGCGTCTGATGGGTTCACCTTTTCTGTTGCACTAATCCGTACCCACTATCAACCATCCCATTCTACATCGGTACCTGGTATTCTAAACCCTCGTCTGACCAGTGACATACCCTGGTTACCTATCTTGTCAGAGTATACCATGGTATATCATCATTTAGCCCGGATATATGGCTTTTCAGCCGATACAGCCATCTTTGTTCAAACTGCAATAAGGTTCTTTGCTCGTCCATTTGACTCCTAGTAACTGGGACTTTCTCTATAATGGTCCATGTTAAATTCTCAACACCATGGCCCTGCTCCAGGAAATGCGCAGTAAGTTTTGTGTTAGACTTTCCGCATCGTATTGTGCTGCAATGTTCTGTTATTCTTGTCCTCACTCTTCTACTCGTCATGCCCACATACATCTTTGCGCAGGGGCACTTTAACAAATAGATTACCCCCTGCGAGTTGCAGTTTGAATGGGTCTTCTGCATCCATGGAGTGCGTAATCCCCGGTCTATCGTGTGAGTATTCTTAGTGAGGTGGCAAACACTACATGAACCACAACGTGTGTGGCCTATGTAGGCGGATAACCCTGTCCCTGCAGTCATGGGCCCTTGTGTCTCTGCATTCCTAGGTCTCGTATGTATCAACATGTCCTTAAGGTTGTTACTTCGTCTAAATGAGAACAAGGGTGTCTCAATGCTCAACCCCCCTGAATTCAGAATTTTCCAATTCTTCAGCACAAGGCGCTTGACATGTTGTGAGGCTGTATTGAAAGTAGACACAAAGACTGGTTTATTCGCCTGAGGTCTGATGGTTTTGGATAACAGTAGGTGCCGATTAGCATTGGTAGCTCTCTGTCTTGCTTGCTTCACAATTTCATTTGGGTACCCTCGTTGTTGTAATTTGGCTGTGAGATCATCCGATTCCCTTTCAAAGTCTGTTCTGTCTGAACAATTTCGCCGTAGTCGAAAAAACTTGCCCACCGGCAAGTTCTTCCGTAGCAAACAGGGATGAAAGCTTTCAAAAGCCAAAAGAGCGTTCTTATCAGTGGGCTTGTGAAATACTTTTGTCTTTAAAGCCCCACCCCATGGTTCAATGAGCAGGTCCAGAAAAGGTAGGCTCTCTTTTGTTATTGTGGAGGTAAAATGGAGGAAAGGGTTTTGTATATTTAGCCACTCCAGAAAACTGTCTACTGATGATCTGTCGCCACTCTAGATCACCAGGACGTCGTCTATATAACGTCGCCAGAGCTTCAGGTGGGTTGTCCATGGTCCGTTCGTATTTAGGATAGTTGTCTTCTCAAAAGACCCCACATACAATCCAACCAGGTTCGGGGCAAATACACTCCCCATGGAAGTTCCATGGGTCTGGAGGTACAAGCCCCCCTCGAATTCAAAAAAGTTCCTGGTCAAAGCGATCTCCGCTAGATGTAAAATGAATGCTTGTGGGGTTTGGTACAGCCACTCCCTGTCGAAGAGTAAGGTTTCCAATACTCTCAGAGTCTCTAATTGCGGAATGTTGGTATATAGGGCTTCGATGTCAAGCCCTATAAGAAATTCCGTATTGGGATCGAATTGTACATCTCTCAACAGATTCAGAATGTCCAGAGTATCCCTTAGATAGGTGGGTAGTTGTTGGACCATTGGCTTGAGGAAGAAATCGCAAAATTGCGATAGGGGTTCCAGGAGAGATCTGACCCCGGAGACAATTGGTCTTCCGGGAGGGGGTCTCCCTGGTTTATGGATCTTTGGAAGAATGTAAAAGTACGGAGTCCTTGGCTGTTTACTAACCAAGAACTCCGCCTCATGTTCCGTGATCCAATCCTCCGATCTTGCTTCTTCCACCATAGTCATGATCTCTCTCGTGATGTTCTCGGTGGGGTCATCTCTCAGTTTTTGATAGTTTCTCTGGTCCGCCAGCAGTCTTAAACATTCCAGTCTGTAGGTTTCTTGATCCAGGATTACTGTCGCTCCACCCTTATCTGCCGGTTTCAGGATGATCTCTTTGTTGTTACTCAATTCTCTCAATGCCTCTTTTTCGCAATTTGACAAGTTGGAAAAATGGCCATATTGTGACAAATCCGAGGTCTCCAAGTCATGGATTACCGCCTGTTCGAATGTGGCCACTTGTGGAGGGAGTATAGCCAGTTGCGGGGTGAAGGTGGATTTTGGACAGAAAGGAGTATCACCCCTCTGTTCCCTTTGATCATCCCGTCTTCAAAAAAGATTCTCAATCTGAGATTGCGGAAAAAGGTTGCCAAATCCTGACGGAGTTTGAACAGGTCTGGTTGGTACATTGGGACGAATCCCAAACCCTTATTAAGCACCTGTTCCTGTAATTCAGATAAGGTGTACGACGAGAGGTTCACTACCAATGTTGACTCCGGCTTGTGCCTGGTGTTATGTCTGTCCGTGGCATGGTGCTCTGTGCCATGCTCCTCGTTACCCTCTGAGTAATGTCCTGGTCTGACCAGTTCACCCGTGCCTGGGTCTTTTGTCTGCCCCGACCCTTCCCCCCACGGCCTCCCCCTAAAAAAGGCCCCCGAAAATTCTGGAATTGAGTGTTTTGATATTCCGGGTTAGGGAATCTCTGGTTATCAAATTGTTGGTTTTGATATGGACCTGGGGGCTGGTAGCCCATCATGGGCCAAATAAAGGCGGTGTTAGTATATGGTTGAAATGGTTGCTGGAAAAATGGTTGTCTCAGCCCCCGCCATTGTCCCCGCCCTCTACCTTTTCCTCTCCTCTTGGGAAAGGTGTCGTTATCACTCCCCTCACCTGAGGTGCTGGTGGTATACTGGCGAGGACGACCCTGTTGGTTGCTCTTGTTCCCCTCCGCCATTTTCTGTTTGGCGTATTCGTCCGATGTATATGGATACGCCTTCTCTCTGGTAAAGTTCTTTAAATCCTTCTGGAGTTTTGAGATTTTGGAGTGGATCAGATGGTCCCTATATTCCGCTAATTCGATGTTAATTTGATCCAGCTTGTGATCAAAAGTCGCCATCACTATGTCCGCCTGTAGCCCGGCTTCTGTAGTTTGGATTTTTATCATGAGGGCATCCGCCAATCTTTTAGCCGTGTACAGCAGTGTGAATTTCTCACAATACCTGTCAACGATTAATAAAGGAGTTCAGACTAAATGCTCATCCAATTCTTAGCCTATCTACAGGGTGCACAGAAGGAGGTATACAAAGAAGTTGAAATAATGACAGCGCCAAATGAAAATAAAACACTGTGGTTAAAGATGAGGAAAATAAAAAAAGGATAGAGAGCGTGTGTGTGTGTATTTGTATATGACAGCATAGTGAATGGAAGGTGGCATAAGGAAGAGCACCCACAAAAACGGAGGGAAAAGACTGTGATGAAGAGGAAGGGAATATATGTGATATGCAGTTGGAAGATTTCAGAAAAACCTGGGAGCCCTTGGTGGGTGGAGGCCTTGGTGGATGGAGGTTAAACCCACAGTATGGTGGAGTGCTTTACTCCTCCTATGCTAAAGGTCCTCTGCTTGCCAACTTTAAAGAAGTCCGCTAGCCCAGCGGCCATATCTTAACATTTACAGGATTCGCCATCATGGTGGTTCCTATCAGTTTATTAAAAGTTCGGCTTATGCTCAGTTAACATGACGGTACATCAAAGTTTTAGCATGTTTTTTTTATTTTTAAAAACTAAATTCCAAAGCAGGATTAGTTGTTGGAAATACAAAACCTAATGCCCACCATACTTTGGGAGATGGCTCCCATTGTGTCGGTGTCATTTTGCAGTTTTCACTGCCCCTTACTGATATTGAAAACGGGTCATTGACCACTCACTCTAAATCGGGCAAGTGGTCAAATGGTCAAACCTCCAATGGCCTTACTCCATTGGCAGGTCAAAATAGTATGTCAGCGACAGAAAAGGATGAGTCTCCATTGCTAAGGTTCGCCCATCTGTGAATAAGGCTAGTGGACCTTCATTTTGACGGAGAGGAAACCCTGTTGCAGTTGCAAAAGTGGAACCTCTCAGGCAAACACAAAAATCATCCCCTAAGTGTGTAACAGAGAGAGACTGTAGAGGAAAGTTTTGTAGAGGAAAATGTTAGAGACATTGCGAAGACTCCTACCCCTTCTAAAGAACTTAGTAATATTTAATTGACAGAATCATATTTTCAAAATGTTATCATGCTGTGTGAAGTACAGAATTTTAGTTCACATCTGTAAAAACAAGCATTTACAATGCAACGGTTTCGCCTTTGCAAAAGTTAGAGCTATTGGCATTGTTAATGACAACATTTTTATTTATGTGTTGGTTTTGAAAACAGAAAAATAAATGGCAGTCATTTAAAATGCCAATAGCTTATTGTCTCGCAAATGCGAGATCTATTGCATTTGCATACACACACACACACAGAGCCACACACACACAGAGCCACGCACACACACTGAGCCACGCACACACACTGAGCCACGCACACACACTGAGCCACGCACACACACTGAGCCACACACACACACTCAGAGCCACACACACACACTCAGAGCCACACACACACACTCAGAGCCACACACACCTGTTCAGGCGCTTTTTGTGTTAAAAAACACAATGTTCTTTTTCCATGAGAGTGGTATTTCTAGGTGTACACCAATATTTGACTTCGAATGAGCATTGAAAGGAAGTTCGACACCATTTCATGTGCTCTTTTGAATGTGTTTCTATACATTTTAAGACACAGAAGCGCTGAAAAGGGAATTACGCATAAAACAAACATGGAATTACGCATAAAATGAGTGTAAATCAAAAAGTTAAATAGCACATAAATGCTCCCAAAAATATATTCTGTGCCACAAAAATGTTTTGTCTTATGCCACAAAATGTGTTACTCCATGCTTAAATCTTCTAGGAGTTTGGAACCGCTTATGGTATGGTTCTGGCTAAAATTAATGTATAACGTCTGCACATAGAAAGCTGCAAGACATAAGCCGTAAACAGAACTGCCAAAAGTACTGTGCCATTAAATTAACAAAATTGAGGAAGGAAGCGCCTATGTGACACCCTTGAGGTTTCAACTCTTGTGAGTCAAGACATCTCTCCTCACAGTCAGAACTGGTAATAAATAGCATATTACATATTACACTTCTAACACATTCATATATTCCATCCTCACACAACCACTCACCTGCCCTGCATTTATGTGCCTTAAAATATTAGTAATAACCAATTGTAACCAAACATGAACCTGACAATATGTTCATACACTGAATTGACACCCAGTTTGTACTTCCTATTTCAGCCCACGTTTTCATACAATATCAAAGAGTGACTTTGAACAGGTTATGCCAATCCATCATCGTCTAGCATAAAACATACAATGGTGGTAGCAGTTGCCAAACTTAATGGCATAACCTTCAACCACTCCGATGGGTTCAATTCCAAATAAAGCGCAGTAGCCTAGGATTAAACAAATGATAATACACATTTAGGTAAGGATGTTTATTATCACACCTATAGAGTAATATCTTCAGAAAATTCCTTATGGGATCTGAAACGATGATAACATTAAAAGGTAATTGTGCACTAAATACTACAGGCTGCAGAAAATCCAAATGAAAAGACAAGTTCAAGATCACTGTTCAAGAGAGGCATTCTGGGTAATTCCCCACCCAAAGTATACAACACGTGGACATAAAAACACACACCCTCATTGGCAAAGAGCACGTTCATGGCAATGCGTCTTTCTTCATTTACTAAATGTGTTCTCCAGGCCCACACGACTGACCAATGAATTGAAGGATTTTCCTCGGTGCTTAAAATGGAAAAATAGAGGTGCAGGAAAAATAGAAGGGCTTGTTTCTGGGAAGTGCTGCTACTTTCAAGTAAAAGTATTATGTTTCTCTTGAGAAGAGCAGGTACGCTCTCTCTCAAAATAAAACCAAGTGCAGGTGCACAGTACCGGCCCATTTAAAGCACTGTCTTTCTATACCAGTGCTGATTTTGTGCTTGCTTGGAGTGTCCCTTATTATGGGTTTTCTTCCCTTTTCACTGTAAGTTTATTGTGCCAGGGCCTCGTTGTGAGGGCGCGTTTTACTTAGTTGTTTTTTTAAAATATACAATGCTCCGGTTCACGTAGGTTGAATGCTTAGCCTGCCGAGTTTGGGTACCACTTTTCTCACACCCAAAAGGGTGTTCGGATGAGCCGAGCCAGGGTGTGGCGAGCACCGTGGAACGACTAGCAGTTCTGGGAAAAGGAGAGAAAATAGTTGATAATGTGGCATTATCCTGCCGCTCGGGCTCACACCACCGGGATGTTGTGAGACTGTCTGGGTGAGCTGATGTCACTTCAGAGGTGCGTCATTTGCTCGAATGAAGCATATTTCGAGAAAAGGGGAGGGGCGAGCCTAGTGGAAACATTGGTAATTAGCAGTGGAAAGCCTGGAGGGTTGTTGTTTTTTTTTCTTAATGTGACTTGCACCCTATCAAAAACCATCAGGAATAACAAACATTCATGTGCAAAGAAACGTCATGATAGCCTATTTAGTTGTTATAATCGTATTTTTTGCCAGCAGACCGATTTAGTTGCAGCATAAACGTTGGGGATGTCGAGAAGCTTGTCCGGGGCGGGAAACAGAGGGGGAGAAAGGGTGGAGATATTGGGGAAGCAGGGAAAGAGTGAGGTTAGGCACACCCAAGTGGGGATAGAGAGAGGACACGCAGATGAGACATAGAGGAGAGACTGGCAGAGTCACTGGAAGTTTAGATTACTAGATCTGTTTATATTAAAAGGAAGAAAGCGGAGGGGGGCAAAGAGACGAGAATAAAGAGAGAAAGAGATTGGGTGGAGTATACTGCAATCAGCTGATAAACTTGTTTTTATTACTGTATATGTTAATGTTTGTGGGTGTGCGCTCGCGTGCTTGCGAACCTCGTTGTACAACAATAAATTATTGTGTATTTTTTTTTTCAATTTCTGTACCCACCCCCTCTTGCCTAATCTTTCAAACCAGTTTATTATCACCTGGCATACATGATGTGCAACAGTGTATTGTCACAGGCGAGTGCCACATTGATAAAAAAAATAAAAAGTAGTGGTTAGGGGGACGACCCCACTTTTATCACGATGGGATAATTTAATAAAGGACGCGCACTTGAATTGCTCCATTTTATACATTGCTGAAATCCCAGCCCACGACCTCCGAGCTCAGCGGCCAAGTGAAGGAAGAAGGGCGAGTTGGGCGGCCTGTGTCACCCGAGCAGCCTGCAGCTGGACTCCCGGCTACCTACCCCTGGTCGGGCTCTGAGCCTGGGCCACAATGCGGGATGAAAGCGTGCTCTCCCTGTACCGAAACGGATAATGTGCCCCCACCCCTCCCCCTTCTTGACACAACACACTGAGACTAATCGCTCATAATTTAGGGGGAGGGGCGAGGGGTCATCTATTGTGCCGAAAGTGCAAATGGTCAGCACATGAGGCGTCACTCCCTGTGCTCCTGATGGAGAAAAGGTACCACAGGAAAAAACATAATATTTCAGTTTACATCCCTATTAAATCATTGCCTTGTTTGGAATGATTACCTGTGAATAACAGCAACAGCGCCAAGTACCTTGCAAGATCATTCCATCCTTTGCCCCTCGTCTCTAATGTGCAGCTCTGTAATTCAAGGCCTTCATGTATTTAATAATGATATGTGAGGCACTTAGATTTTCCATCCATCTACAACACTGTGTGCCCAGGCCTGAGCTTTTCCTTTACAAGTACTTGTTATTGTTATATGCATTGAATAGTTGAAGCAAACAAGAACTACAATTCCCAGAGTGCATTCATTTTCAATGGAAAGCCCAGAACCAAAAAACATGGTGCCAAGGCTACTTGCGCATTTACACATTCCTGCTTTAAAACAAATTAAGCGCGCCCTGACATTTCACAAGATGATAAGCACATTCACTGGAATTTTTCTGTGCTCAGCATATTTGGTCTTTATGAAATGTTATTGTTTGTTACTACTTTCAATAGAATGAAAGATTTTTGCCAGTTGGCAGCAGGAGTAGCAACTGCTCCCCAAGTTCTCATTAGTTTATTTACCACCCTTGGCTATCTGCATCTGTGTATTTAATTGCTGACGATTGATTCTTGGTGATAAATCACTTTATTCCGAGGAGGGAGTCGTTCTTTCAAAATGAGGGCGTGTTACCATCAGCTGGTAGGCATTGATGTGAATCGGATAACTGTGCAACAAATGCCTGCCCTGATGTGCTCGCTGCACAAACAGCCCATTGTTTCCAGCAGTGCCAGTTGTCTATTAATGAAAAGAGGAATACAATTGTATTAATTTGCGGGAAAGGCATACTCAATTTCTGATGTATGACACTAGTACACTTTTTTCATCCGCTCTCTTAGCAATCCTTCACACCATCCCCGAGCCCCTCCTGTACATTCAGTGCTATGAATGTTAAACGTATTCTTAAGTTAAACAAAAATGTAACACTGCAACAGTTCGAAAGTACAGAGTGGCCGCGTAAGAGGTGCAAACTGATATTTAGATTTATTTTGGTCTATTTCAGGTTTTTGTACTATAAGAAATTTACACAACATAAACGTTCTTGTTTTGTGCAAAGGTCGGGAGAGCGTGACACTGGCGCCAGAACACAGGGATTTCAGGGGTGATTTTTGTATCTAATCAGGCTCTCCAGGGGAGGATTTGTCCGCCCTTGGTGCTAGAAAATAAGGGAACGGTGTCTGTTGTGGGCTTAGGCGCAGTCAAGCTGGCATTACGGCTCAGTGAGATAAGCACGCGCCAGTGAGCTGCTTGGTGGTTGAGGCTTTAAGTCTGAATCTGCTAAGGCCAATATAGCTGCCAAGCCTTCCGTGGTCAATACATTGAGTGGCGTGTATTGCATAATAACAACACTTGCGATTTATAGCGCTTAGAAATAGCAGGTGTGGGGTGAAGCGCTACTTTAAAAACAAAGTATTTCTATTTTTTACAGGCTCCGCGTTATGGTGACCAGGCTCGGATGGAATTGTTAGCAGAGGTGGCAGACGGTTGTGCAGCCTCAGCAGTCCCTGCAGATAATGATTTACACTTATCACAAAGTGTGCATGAGAGCTGCATTGACGCCTTCTCGAGGGTGCCAGAGGCCAATCGAATCCGCGCTTTTAACCCTTGCGCGCGGCGCCGAACACGTCACGCGAGGCCAGTCTCCCCTCCCCCCCCCCCCCCATACAGACCACACCCGCCCCCACGCATGTACCAAGAGCGGCGCCTCTTCACGACTGCAGATGTGTCTGCTGAGAGAGAAGCAGTGCGTGTGTAAAAAGGTCGGCAGCGCCTGTCGTGACATATCACAACCACTAGTCTCGGTCGTGTCTGTCGTGACACCATCATTCACAAGACGCGCCTGCGCCGCATTTATCTCGACATATCATTTGATGCTGGGTTACTACGGTGAAGGCACAGGTCATCAGTCATACCCCATAGAGACACTGCCCATCTGTGAAGCAGCTGTAGGTTGTCTTGGTTACACGAAAAAATGAAGACAACAAAAACAAGTCAGGTCCCGGGCCGCGCTGTGATGGGCTGACGTCACGGGGGTGTCCCGGGCCAGCAGCCAATCATAGCGAGGCCCGGGAATGACGTCACGGGGGTGTCCCGGGCCGGCAGCCAATCGCAGCGCGGCCCGAGACAAAGGGGCGGGGCTTAAAAAAGCACCAGAAACGCCCCCGAATCGCGTTTTCAAGAGAAAGCGCGATTGACAGCCTCTGTCTCCCAATGGCTAGCCTCCATTTATGGAGCTAGCCAATGAGAGGCAGAGGCTGTGTCGACATCCATACTGAAGACAAAAGTTTTCAAACTGGGAGGGGCACTTTCGTGCCCCTCGCCAGGTTCGAAACCTAAAAATGGGTTACTGGTTGAAGGTGGTAAATTCCTTCACAAGCAGCAACCATTATTCTTCTCAGGCTTTTCAGGGTGAAGTCACAAGCAAAACCTACATTAACCTGTGCTCAACCCTCGGGAAGCTTGACACAGAGTAGTCAGGCTTAACTCAGAATGCAATGTGTAAAGTTTTTGAGCAACACTTCAAATAGTAACAAAGTGAAAACACACCGCAAAAGGATCCCACAACAGATTTCGAACAATAGAGTAATTTTTAACAAATAAAACAAAAGCCAAATGAAAAAAATATAATCAATAGAACCGGAGATATTCAATTTTACAGACTTTTGTGAAAATAGCACCAAAAGGCATAAAGGGCCAACTGTGGATATCTGGCAGTGCCAGATCGGGACAAAGTTACAAGTTCAGGCTGACTGGGATGGAGCACGGGCTGCCTACTGGGACCTCGTTAGGCTCACTGAACAGAGTAACCTACATCCTAGTTTGCGGAGCATTGCAAGGAACTGAGTTGAAGATGAGCTTCATCGCCAAAGCAATGTGTACTTCCGCGACATGGCGTGGCTGCGGCGCAAGGTCCTGCGTCGTCATCAAGGATTCCATCTACCAGGGTTTGTGATGCAAAGTCTGGCATCAAGGATGCCCTGCACAGTCAAAGTGATGTATCGGTTCAGAGGAGCTGCAAGACTTTGATGTGGAGTCCTTCATCAAGGCTGCCGTCGATGAAAGAAGTGAGGGCCTGAGCCGAGGATGCATTGTGCATGCCAGTCTTTGCAGGGGTTCTGATGCTGCAAGCACTAGCAGCTATGTGTCGGTTCTGCTTTGCATTGTACTGCAAAATAGGGGATGTGCATCAGTTCCGCTGGATCCACAAGGTTGGCAGGGCATCTAAGGTCTACTTCCAAGTATCCAGGACTGAGGTGGCACCACGTGGCAGGGTAGACTCACAGCTGGCAGAGTCCAGGTGGTTGGAGCCAACTGGCTCTTTGAGTCACTCTGGGTTTCTGAGTTAAAGAGATACAGGTACAGTCCTTCTCCCCAAGCAAAATGAGAGCAGGTCAGTACAGCAAGGTGGAAACACAGCAAGGTAATAATCCAGCAGGGTAGCAGTCCAGCAGAGTAGCAGTCCTTCGGCACCGCAGCAGTCCTTCTTCCTGGCAGAATATCCCCAGATCCATAAGTGTACTGAAGCGGTGGTACCTGAGGTCTACTGTTTACATCCAGTTGGCCTTTGATGTGGGTGAGAAGCTTCTAGAGGTTTCCCTTTTAAGTTCCCCAGCATCCTGCCTTCCCGGTCTTGATTCCAAACTAACTACAAGGGCTATTCTAACGAGGAATGATTGCGAAGCAAAGGAAACAGTTTGAAGACTTTATTACTCTTTTAAAAATGTAGAAATGTAACGGACCCACAGCGAGGCGACTGCCAGTTTCAAGATAGAAAGACGGAATGAATCCAGCTAGAATTCTAGATTGAAAGAAAGAAAAAGAGAAGACAAAGATAGAAAGAAAAGAAAGATAGAGACATTAGAGACATTACATATCTTCCCCTTCTTTCAAAATTTTCTAAAATACATAACATTACGTCAATATAAAATCTTTAAAGTGAGTTGGTAACTTACATATTATTTTTGAAGGCAAGTTAGAAATACAGCAAGGTGTATTGGCATGAGAATAGACAACATTACTCAAAGGAGTGGTGGCAACATTTCCACAAGATGCAGTAGTGGCGATATTTTCATGAGATGCAGATGAAATAATATCTGAGGATGAACAAGGACCTTCAAACAAAACATAATCTTCAGAATCAGGAGTTACAGCAGTTTTAACATGAATCACAGCTTGTTCGTCAGAGATAGGAACAGGTCTACTTTTGTTCCACCATTTACCATCTGGAAGGAAACAGGCACTAAGTCCAACCTTCAATATTTTATAAGGAGAAGAGAAAGAAGATTCTCCTTTTTTAACAAAAAAGGTTTTTTGATAAGTACATATGAACCAGAATGGAATTCTGTTGGTTGAGCATGTTTATTAATATCGAAATGTTATTTTTGTTTACTTTATGCTAAAGCAACAGATTGACGTAAAATAGTATCTTTGTCAGTATTATTGACATGCTTCGAAGAGGGAATAGAAGAATGTCGATCTAACTAAGAAGGTAGAAGTAAAGAGCGACATTTTCTGCCTTTTAGCAACTCAAAAGGAGAGAAATTAGTCGTAGAATGAGGTGAGTTAAGATATGCATTGACTTTCTCTTTTAGAAAAAGGTTAAAATCTAAACCAGAAGATAAACCAGTCTGAACACCTTCTTAAGAAAGCGATTTGCTCTTTCAACAAGTTCATTAGCAGCAGGACTGTATAAAGCTACTTGAATATGTTTAATGTCCATAGATTTAAAAAAATCTTGCATATCATTCGATACAAAGCGGGTTCCATTGTCCGTAACTAGTTCTCTTGGAGAACCCTCAAGAGAAAATACATTTTTAAGAACTTGCAAAACAGAATAGGTTGTGGCTGATTCAACAAAAGAAAAACATATCCATTTAGAAAAATAATCAATTAGTACAAATAAAAATTTAGAAGAACTGGGCAAGAGATTGAAAGGTCCAGCAAAATCTAAAGCAAATTTCGTCCAGGGACTTTCTGGCAAATAAACTGGACGAAGGGGATTTTGTGTAGTCTTCCAAAGCTTATCAAAGACAATACATATACATTGGGGACATAAATCAACAAAAGAAGAAACTTGAGTAAGTATGGGCGGAAAATCCGTTACGCTCGCGGATTTTGCGGATTTTCGGTAAATTCGCAATCTGCGAGATTTGCGAATTTCCCGCAAAATCCGCAAATTCGCACGCAGCGGATTTTTTTTTTCTTGGTGATACAATTTTGCGGCGCGCGGCGTTTATCATCGTTTGCCGAGTTACTTTTCTTGATATTTTGCGAGTGCTGCGCCATTTTGGATCTTGCTGCGGGATCCCGTGGGAATTTGGCAAGTGCGATTACGTAATCGCGGCTTGCCAACTTTTACAGCGAGCGTTTGTCAACGCGAGTACGCCGTGATCACGTATCGCGGTACTTCGCAATTGCGAGCTTTGAGATGCGGCGAGCAGCAACAATCTCGCACACGCGAAAATATAAAATTTGCAATTCTGCACAAGAAATCCACCAGCAAGCAGCATAAACCTTCTTGAAATGCTGATTTTTATCTGAATAACTCCTTAGGTTGACATTTGCCTGCACTTTTTTTGCGAGGAGTCCATTTTGGGGAGGGGGTGGGGGGTGGGAGGAAGGAAGTGCCCCACAGTCTTCAACTTCCTGTTCCTGTCCAGCAGGCTCCTCCCAGTGCTTTGTCCATCTCCTGGTCACTTTTCATTTGGATCTGGAGCTGGAAGGATAACTTTTTGTGGATGCTGCTGGATATTTGGATTTGAGGCCTTTTTGACTTTCTTTGGATCACTTTTGGATTAGAAATTTCACAAGTAAGATTGTTTGGGGCATTACAGTTGCTGCAAGTACAATTTTGGAATTTTCGATTTTTGGGCTGTTTTGGGGCCTTTTGCCCAGGGGTACTCAGTGGTGGGTGCACTGAGTCTTTCTGTGGGGTGTTTTGAATTTAAACATCATGGAGGGGCTGGGTGGCTTGGGATTGTGCTGATTTTTCTGTGATTTTCGTTTTTTTTGGCCTGTTGTGGCCTTTTCACCCGGGGTAGTGAGTGGTGCATGTGCCTAGTCTTTCTGTGGGTTGTCTTGAATTTAAACATCATGGAGGGGCTGGATCATGGCATGGGATTGTGCTGATTTTTCTGTGATTTTCGTTTTTTGGGCCTGTTGTGGATGGACAGGCTATGTGGTTGGGGGCCATTTTGAGTGCTGCTACAGGCCCTGGCCATGTGCTGTGATGGAGGGGGCCATTTTGAATGTAGGGAGTGTTCTCAGGCCTGCACCCATTTTGCCTAGCTTTCATCCATTATGCCCAGGGCCCAGGGGTAGTGAGTGGTGCATGTGCCTAGTCTTTCTGTGGGTTGTCTTGAATATAAACATCATGGCATGGGATTCTGGTGATTTTTCAGTGATTTTCGTTTTTTGGGCCTGTTGTGGATGGACAGGCCATGTGGTTGGGGGCCATTTTGAGTGCTGCTACAGGCCCTGGCCATGTGCTGTGATGGAGGGGGCCATTTTGAATGCAGGGAGTGTTCTCAGGCCTGCACCCATTTTGCCTAGCTTCCATCCAATATGCCCAGGGCCCAGGGGTAGTGAGTGGTGCATGTGCCTAGTCTTTCTGTGGGTTGTCTTGAATTTAAACATCATGGCATGGGATTGTGCTGATTTTTCTGTGATTTTCGTTTTTTGGGCCTGTTGTGCATGGACAGGCCATGTGGTTGGGGGCCATTTTGAGTGCTGCTACAGGCCCTGGCCATGTGCTGTGATGGAGGGGGCCATTTTGAATGCATGGAGTGTTCTCAGGCCTGCACCCATTTTGCCTAGCTTTCATCCATTATGCCCAGGGCCCAGGGGTAGTGAGTGGTGCATGTGCCTAGTCTTTCTGTGGGTTGTCTTGAATTTAAACATCATGGCATGGGATTGTGCTGATTTTTCTGTGATTTTCGTTTTTTGGGCCTGTTGTGGATGGACAGGCCATGTGGTTGGGGGCCATTTTGAGTGCTGCTACAGGCCCTGGCCATGTGCTGTGATGGAGGGGGCCATTTTGAATGCAGGGAGTGTTCTCAGGCCTGCACTCATTTTGCCTAGCTTTCATCCATTATGCCCAGGGCCCAGGGGTAGTGATGGTGCATGTGCCTAGTCTTTCTGCGGGTTGTCTTGAACATAAACATCATGGCATGGGATTCTGGTGATTTTTCAGTGATTTTCGTTTTTTGGGCCTGTTGTGGATGGACAGGCCATGTGGTTGGGGGCCATTTTGAGTGCTGCTACAGGCCCTGGCCATGTGCTGTGATGGAGGGGGCCATTTTGAATGCAGGGAGTGTTCTCAGGCCTGCACCCATTTTGCCTAGCTTCCATCCAATATGCCCAGGGCCCAGGGGTAGTGAGTGGTGCATGTGCCTAGTCTTTCTGTGGGTTGTCTTGAATTTAAACATCATGGCATGGGATTGTGCTGATTTTTCTGTGATTTTCGTTTTTTGGGCCTGTTGTGGATGGACAGGCCATGTGGTTGGGGGCCATTTTAAGTGCTGCTACAGGCCCTGGCCATGTGCTGTGATGGAGAGGGCCATTTTGAATGCATGGAGTGTTCTCAGGCCTGCACCCATTTTGCCTAGCTTTCATCCATTATGCCCAGGGCCCAGGCGTAGTGAGTGGTGCATGTGCCTAGTCTTTCTGTGGGTTGTCTTGAATTTAAACATCATGGCATGGGATTGTGCTGATTTTTCTGTGATTTTCGTTTTTTGTGCCTGTTGTGGATGGACAGGCCATGTGGTTGGGGGCCATTTTGAGTGCTGCTACAGGCCCTGGCCATGTGCTGTGATGGAGGGGGCCATTTTGAATGCAGGGAGTGTTCTCAGGCCTGCACTCATTTTGCCTAGCTTTCATCCATTATGCCCAGGGCCCAGGGGTAGTGAGTGGTGCATGTGCCTAGTCTTTCTGTGGGTTGTCTTGAATTTAAACATCATGGCATGGGATTGTGCTGTTTTTTCTGTGATTTTCGTTTTTTGGGCCTGTTGTGGATGGACAGGCCATGTGGTTGGGGGCCATTTTGAGTGCTGCTACAGGCCCTGGCCATGTGCTGTGATGGAGGGGGCCATTTTGAATGCAGGGAGTGTTCTCAGGCCTGCACCCATTTTGCCTAGCTTTCATCCAATATGCCCAGGGCCCAGGGGTAGTGAGTGGTGCATGTGCCTAGTCTTTCTGTGGGTTGTCTTGAATTTAAACATCATGGCATGGGATTGTGCTGATTTTTCTGTGATTTTCGTTTTTTGGGCCTGTTGTGAATGGACAGGCTATGTGGTTGGGGGCCATTTTGAGTGCTGCTACAGGCCCTGGCCATGTGCTGTGATGGAGGGGGCCATTTTGAATGTAGGGAGTGTTCTCAGGCCTGCACCCATTTTGCCTAGCTTTCATCCATTATGCCCAGGGCCCAAGGGTAGTGAGTGGTGCATGTGCCTAGTCTTTCTGTGGGTTGTCTTGAATATAAACATCATGGCATGGGATTCTGGTGATTTTTCAGTGATTTTCGTTTTTTGGGCCTGTTGTGGATGGACAGGCCATGTGGTTGTCGGCCATTTTGAGTGCTGCTACAGGCCCTGGCCATGTGCTGTGATGGAGGGGGCCATTTTGAATGCAGGGAGTGTTCTCAGGCCTGCACCCATTTTGCCTAGCTTCCATCCAATATGCCCAGGGCCCAGGGGTAGTGAGTGGTGCATGTGCCTAGTCTTTCTGTGGGTTGTCTTGAATTTAAACATCATGGCATGGGATTGTGCTGATTTTTCTGTGATTTTCGTTTTTTGGGCCTGTTGTGCATGGACAGGCCATGTGGTTGGGGGCCATTTTGAGTGCTGCTACAGGCCCTGGCCATGTGCTGTGATGGAGGGGGCCATTTTGAATGCATGGAGTGTTCTCAGGCCTGCACCCATTTTGCCTAGCTTTCATCCATTATGCCCAGGGCCCAGGGGTAGTGAGTGGTGCATGTGCCTAGTCTTTCTGTGGGTTGTCTTGAATTTAAACATCATGGCATGGGATTGTGCTGATTTTTCTGTGATTTTCGTTTTTTGGGCCTGTTGTGGATGGACAGGCCATGTGGTTGGGGGCCATTTTGAGTGCTGCTACAGGCCCTGGCCATGTGCTGTGATGGAGGGGGCCATTTTGAATGCAGGGAGTGTTCTCAGGCCTGCACTCATTTTGCCTAGCTTTCATCCATTATGCCCAGGGCCCAGGGGTAGTGATGGTGCATGTGCCTAGTCTTTCTGCGGGTTGTCTTGAACATAAACATCATGGCATGGGATTCTGGTGATTTTTCAGTGATTTTCGTTTTTTGGGCCTGTTGTGGATGGACAGGCCATGTGGTTGGGGGCCATTTTGAGTGCTGCTACAGGCCCTGGCCATGTGCTGTGATGGAGGGGGCCATTTTGAATGCAGGGAGTGTTCTCAGGCCTGCACCCATTTTGCCTAGCTTCCATCCAATATGCCCAGGGCCCAGGGGTAGTGAGTGGTGCATGTGCCTAGTCTCTCTGTGGGTTGTCTTGAATTTAAACATCATGGCATGGGATTGTGCTGATTTTTCTGTGATTTTCGTTTTTTGGGCCTGTTGTGGATGGACAGGCCATGTGGTTGGGGGCCATTTTAAGTGCTGCTACAGGCCCTGGCCATGTGCTGTGATGGAGAGGGCCATTTTGAATGCATGGAGTGTTCTCAGGCCTGCACCCATTTTGCCTAGCTTTCATCCATTATGCCCAGGGCCCAGGCGTAGTGAGTGGTGCATGTGCCTAGTCTTTCTGTGGGTTGTCTTGAATTTAAACATCATGGCATGGGATTGTGCTGATTTTTCTGTGATTTTCGTTTTTTGGGCCTGTTGTGGATGGACAGGCCATGTGGTTGGGGGCCATTTTGAGTGCTGCTACAGGCCCTGGCCATGTGCTGTGATGGAGGGGGCCATTTTGAATGCAGGGAGTGTTCTCAGGCCTGCACTCATTTTGCCTAGCTTTCATCCATTATGCCCAGGGCCCAGGGGTAGTGAGTGGTGCATGTGCCTAGTCTTTCTGTGGGTTGTCTTGAATTTAAACATCATGGCATGGGATTGTGCTGTTTTTTCTGTGATTTTCGTTTTTTGGGCCTGTTGTGGATGGACAGGCCATGTGGTTGGGGGCCATTTTGAGTGCTGCTACAGGCCCTGGCCATGTGCTGTGATGGAGGGGGCCATTTTGAATGCAGGGAGTGTTCTCAGGCCTGCACCCATTTTGCCTAGCTTTCATCCAATATGCCCAGGGCCCAGGGGTAGTGAGTGGTGCATGTGCCTAGTCTTTCTGTGGGTTGTCTTGAATTTAAACATCATGGCATGGGATTGTGCTGATTTTTCTGTGATTTTCGTTTTTGGGCCTGTTGTGGATGGACAGGCCATGTGGTTGGGGGCCATTTTGAGTGCTGCTACAGGCCCTGGCCATGTGCTGTGATGGAGGGGGCCATTTTGAATGCAGGGAGTGTTCTCAGGCCTGCACCCATTTTGCCTAGCTTTCATCCATTATGCCCAGGGCCCAGGGGTAGTGAGTAGTGCATGTGCCTAGTCTTTCTGTGGGTTGTCTTGAATTTAAACATCATGGCATGGGATTGTGCTGATTTTTCTGTGATTTTCGTTTTTTAGGCCTGTTGTGGATGGACAGGCCATGTGGTTGGGGGCCATTTTGAGTGCTGCTACAGGCCCTGGCCATGTGCTGTGATGGAGGGGGCCATTTTGAATGCAGGGAGTGTTCTCAGGCCAGCACCCATTTTGCCTAGCTTTCATCCATTATGCCCAGGGCCCAGGGGTAGTTAGTGGTGCATGTGCCTAGTCTTTCTGTGGGTTGTCTTGAATTTAAACATCATGGCATGGGATTGTGCTGATTTTTCTGTGATTTTCGTTTTTCTGGGCCTGTTGTGGATGGACAGGCCATGTGGTTGGGGGCCATTTTGAGTGCTGCTACAGGCCCTGGCCATGTGCTGTGATGGAGGGGGCCATTTTGAATGCAGGGAGTGTTCTCAGGCCTGCACCCATTTTGCCTAGCTTTCATCCAATATGCCCAGGGCCCAGGGGTAGTGAGTGGTGCATGTCCCTAGTCTTTCTGTGGGTTGTCTTAAATTTACACATCATGGCATGGGATTGTGCTGATTTTTCTGTGAGTTTCGTTTTTTGGGCCTGTTGTGGATGGACAGGCCATGTGGTTGGGGGCCATTTTGAGTGCTGCTACAGGCCCTGGCCATGTGCTGTGATGGAGGGGGCCATTTTGAATGCAGGGAGTGTTCTCAGGCCTGCACCCATTTTGCCTAGCTTTCATCCATTATGCCCAGGGCCCAGGGGTAGTGAGTGGTGCATGTGCCTAGTCTTTCTGTGGGTTGTCTTGAATTTAAACATCATGGCATGGGATTGTGCTGATTTTTCAGTGATTTTCGTTTTTTGGCCTGTTGTAGTGGCCTTTTCACCAGGGGTAGTGACTAGTGAGTGTTGCATGTGCCTAGTCTTTCTGTGGGGTGTCTTGAATTTAAGCATCATGGAGGGCATGGGATTGTGCTGATTTTTCTGTTTTTTTTCGATTTTTTTGGGGTGTATAACTGAACTGATGTTCCTCTGTCTTCCATTGTTTTTAGGTGCACAAGACTCAAGAGAACCACCAGTGCCAGGAAGAAGTCCTGCAGCGGTGTGTGTGTGCAGCATAACGTCACGCGACGTCACGTCTGGCCTCAGACAACTCTACAATTCGTGCAACTGCGGCCTGCTGTCTGACCTGCTCTGAAGAAGATGGCCCCAAAAAAAGGTCTCCGTAGCTCCTCTAGCAAGAAAGTTGCTAGTAAGGAGCAGAAGAAGCAAGTTACCAAGGAGGCTGGTGTGCCGGCCGCCGCGTTTTTTGGGAGCAAAAAAAAAAGTACGCCTGCAGCAGCAGCAGGATCTGCTGGGGATCAAGCTGGGAGCAGCACCCCCGCTCCATTGGGTTCAGTGCCTCCACCACCACGCCAACTTAAGTCAAAGCCCTTGAGTGCTTCAGAGGCAGTCAGTGTACTTCTCCAATCACCATCGACCAGTGATGTTGGCTCATCGCAAGAAAGTAGCAGCAATGTCCCTGAATCAACACAGGTTGTTGTAACTCATCTGACAAGTGTTGAACAACCACAGCCGCAACAACAACACCATGTGCAAGTACAAGCCCAAGTACATGTGGAAGGAGAGGCAGCGCAAGGAGATGCACAAGCAGAGGTGCATGGAGGGTCACAAGTGCCCACAATAGTTGTTCCTCCCGAAGTAGGGGCACATCAGAAAATCGACAATCAAGCCGAGGTATCATTGGAAGCCACTCCTCCTGATGATCATTCATTGTCTTCCACATCCCTAGCAAGGAAAAGATCAAGGTTGGTGTCTACATCTTCTTCAAGCCCACCTCCTTCTGATGATCCCATTCTGGATGAAGATTGGGAACCATCATCACGGCAGTCTGAGAGTGAGGCACACCATGATCTGACAAAGGTACCTAAGCGTAAAAGGAAGGTCGTCGAAAAACTCATAGCTATGGAGTGTGATGAGGCTCAACAAGAAGTGACGGATACTGCTGCTGGTGAAGCCTCTCACGATGACGACGACGAGCCAGTCATCATAAAGGTCACTGCAGCCCCAGCGGGCATGCAGCAAAGAGACATTTTGACCCTATCCCGAGAAGCTGCTGAGCGTGATGATGATGTCGACGAGGAGGCAATGGAAACACAACAATCATTGGATTTGGAGTTAACTAGTACACCAACACCTACCGCTTCCATATTTCTTCCTCACAAGAAGGGACCTCCATCCACCTCGACCTCAATTAGTGGTGGTGAAAGTGCAAAACGTACTGAAGTTCGGCAATCCACATCCTCCACTTCATCTGGCATTAGCAGCAGGACCACCACCACCAGTATCGCCGCCTCCTCCGGCCCCCAAAGTCATTTCAAGTCTCCAGTTTGGGACTTCTTTAGTGTTTGCCCAAAAAAGGAAAACGTAGCCATTTGTAGCATTTGTAAGCTTCGAGTTAGTCGTGGTAAGTTTGGTACCAACTATGGTACCGGAGGCCAGAGAGGTCATCTTAAGAGAACGCACGCTGTCCAATGGCTTGCGCACCTAGATGCGGTCAAGGAAGCCCGAATTGCACGTAATGAAAACGTTGATTTTTCATCTGATGATGACGAGGAGGAAGAAGACGATTCAAACACTTCACTTACACTATGAACGCAACCACCCACTGACGCGTCTGTATAACACTAAGCTGGCTAAAATGCTAGCTCTGGACCTTCTCCCTTTTTCTTTTGTAGAAGGGGTTGGTTTTCTAGAATTAGTGGCAGCGCTCTGCCCTAAATGGAAGGTTCCTAGCCGGTTCTATTTTGCCCGAGTTGCGGTTCCAGCACTACATGAAGATGTTCTGAAGGTGATTGGGGCAGCTTTGCAGAAGAGTGCTGTTCACACTATACATCTGACAACAGACATTTGGACCAGTGGCGCAGGCGCTGATTACATGTGCATCACTGTACACTGGGTCTCTTTTTCAGGGGCTAAAGCAAAGCTAAACACAGGTGTTGACCCGGACATTGTTTTTAAAGCTGCTCGGAAACATGCAACACTAGCCATGTTTGGTTTGGAGAAACGTCACACAGCAGAAAACATTTTGGATGTCTTTAACACAAAGGTCCTTAACTGGCTGTCCCCAAAAAAACGCCAGGTTGATTATGTTTCCACGGACAATGGCGCCAATATAGTTAAGGCCATGAAGCTGGGTGACTATTTCAGAGTGCCGTGTTTGGCGCACTGTATAAACCTGGTTGTCCAAAAATTCTTGGGTAATAAAGACAGTGCAGCGTACAGAGTAGTGGACACCTGCCGAAAAATGTGCAACCATTTCAGCCATTCTTTTAAGGCCCGGAAGCAGCTGAGGAGCCTGCTATATGAACGTCAAATGCCAGTGAAAGCACTCATCCAGGAGGTGGTAACACGTTGGAACTCAACCTTCTACATGCTTGAGCGTCTGTATGAGCAGTATACGGTACTCGATCACTATTTCTTAACACAGGGTACAGCTCAGAAGGAGGACCTGAGGATGGGTGCGGCGCAATGGAACATAGTTAAACGCCTGACACGCATGCTTTGTCCTTTTGAGTTCTTCACGCGTGCAGTCAGCAAGGAGGACTGTAATTTGGGAAAAGCTATCCCATTGTTATACATGCTGGAGCCCCAACTGAAGGAGGTGTGTTCTGTGTTTGAAAAAGATGAAAAAAACCAAGACTCTTTTGTTCTGGCTGAGAAATTATTAGAGCACCTATAAGGTGATGAACGTCTTAAAATGATCCACTCAAACCAGCATTACATTTGTGCTACTATTCTGGATCCACGCTACAAAAAGGCGCTGGCAGGCCAAGCATTCTTTCCTTTTGCTGATGAAGATATTACAAAGTACAAACAGTGGATAGCCTCCTCAGCCAAGTGGTTTGAAAGAGAACGGCAGCAAATTGAAGGAGAAGGCAGTACATCAGCATCAGCAGGCCATCCCCAGTCACAACAATCCTCTTCTGCACCTGTGGCTGCGGCACAAGTGACCTCTCAGCCGTTAAAGAGACCGGCAACCGGATCAGCTGCACCACCAGACACAACAGTAACATTGGAGGCTGAAGAGGATTGGCTAGCTCGGCTTGGGTTTGGTTCTCAATAGGTCACAGCAACAGCTAAGCAAAGAGGAGGAACCTTGGAGGAGAACCTTGATTCGATGGTCAAGGACTATCTGAATGACTCAACAGAGGTCTATGTTAATGCTGACCCATTGGCGTATTGGCATGGGAAAAAAGAATTGTGGCCACAGCTCACCAACCTGGCTTTAAACTACTTGTCTTCCCCACTCGCAAGCGTGTCTTCTGAACATGTTTTCAGTGCTGCTGGTGGCATTGTAACTTCCAAACGGAGCCGCCTCTCGCCCAAAAATGTGGAGAGGTTAACAATGATCAAGATGAATCAGCACCTCATACTACCAGATTTCAGAGTACGAGAAAGCGCGCCGGATGAAGACGAGGTGGACAGCAACATAGATGAGGGAATTTCTACTCTGTCAGGTGACACTGACCTCACCCTGCCTGAATTCGCAGAGTATGATGATGAAGCCTTATTCTTATTCACGGACCGTGATACCGAGTCCTGAAAATGAGACAACGAATCACTAACTTTCTTTTTCGTCCTTATTCACTTTTATTCCTGTGTGTCTGTCTTTCTTTGTTGTGCACAGTTAATATAATTCAAACTTTAATCAGATAATCACAAAAACAAGCCCATCAGCAGAACTGTCTTCACTTGTTTGCTAATTGATTTGAAGGTGCCGCAGTCTGCATTCCTCAGGTTCACAAGTTCAGAAGAACTTGCTCCTCTATCGTCCTCCTCCAGACTCCTATTTCCATCAAAGCAGAGGGCTGGTTTATGCCCAATGAAGAAAGACTCAGCACTTGTGGGGGTGTTGTTCTACCTCTTTGCAGGTGAGTTGACGGCTCTGGGACCATTGTTGGGAAGCTCTAATATTGGGTAGAAGTGGTTGGGACAAAATTCAGGCCGATTTTTTTTTGGCTATTTCTGACATTTTGCTCAATGTAGCGTTTTCGGGGGCCTGTTTGGGGGGCTTCCTGGTGTTTGTGGGTGAGTTTCGGGGTCTGGGAGCACTGCTGGGACACTCTAATCTTGATTGCATTTGCTTTTCAGGAAGTCCGTGGTGGCAACCCCGACTTATGGCCTAGCTACGCAGCGCGTTTGGACCAAAGGCCGAGAAATATCGCAAGTATGAGATTTTGCTTTTGGCCTGTTTGGGGGTGTTATGCTTCTTGGCGGGTGGGTTGGCGGGTCTTGGGGCATTCCTGGGAAGGTCTAATACCGGGTAGAAGTGGTTGGGACAAAATCCAGGCCGATTTTTTTTTGGCTATTTCTGACATTTTGCTCAATGTAGCGTTTTCGGGGGCCTGTTTGGGGGGCTTCCTGGTGTTTGTGGGTGAGTTTCGGGGTCTGGGCGCACTGCTGGCTATATATACTTTACTTTGCAAGAGGTTTGAAGCAAATCCATGGTGGCAGAGGGGAGTTAGGGCCTAGCTGCAGAGCGCGCGCGGAGTGATTTGGGAAATTTGGAAAAAAATGACTAAGTCCCCATTTTTGTACTTTTGCTCTTTGGCTGTTTGGGGGTCTTCTACTCGTTTTCTCCTGGGTTGACGGCTCTGGGGCCATTGCTGGGAAGCTCTAATACCGGAAAAAAGTGGTTTGGACCAAATCCCAGGCGGAATTATTTTTGTGTTTCTAATGACTTGCTTGCCTTTGAGGTGCTCTTAGGGGGGTTCCGTCTGTTTGTGGGTGAGTTTCGGGGTCCGTGAGCACTGCTGGGACACTCTAATCTCGATTGCATTTGCTTTTCAGGAAATCCGTGGTGGCAAACCGGACTTATGGCCTAGCTACGCAGCGCGTTTGGACCGAAGGCCGAGAAATATTGTAAGTAGGAGATGTTGCTTTTGGCCTGTTTGGGGGTGTTATGCGTTTTTGGCGGGGGGGTTGGCGGGTCTTGGGCCATTCTTGGGAAGGTCTAATACCGGGTAGAAGTGGTTGGGACAAAATCCACGCCGATTTTTTTTTTGCTATTTCTGACATTTTGCTCAATGTAGCGTTTTCGGGGGCCTGTTTGGGGGGCTTCCTGGTGTTTGTGGGTGGGTTTCGGGGTCTGGGAGCACTGCTGGCTATGGATACTTTACTTTGCAAGAGGTTTGAAGCAAATCCATGGTGGCAGAGGGGAGTTAGGGCCTAGCTGCAGAGCGCGCGCAGAGTGATTTGAGAAATTTGGAAAAAAACGACTAAGTCCCCATTTTTGTACTTTTGCTCTTTGGCTGTTTGGGGGTCTTCTACTCGTTTTCTCCTGGGTTGACGGCTCTGGGGCCATTGCTGGGAAGCTCTAATACCGGATAAAAGTGGTTTGGACCAAATCCCAGGCGGAATTTTTTGTGTGTTTTTGATGACTTGTTTGCCTTTGAGGTGCTCTTAGGGGGGGTTCCGTCTGTTTGTGGGTGAGTTTCGGGGTCCGTGAGCACTGCTGGGACACTCTAATCTTGATTGCATTTGCTTTTCAGGAAATCCGTGGTGGCAAACCGGACCTATGGCCTAGCTACGCAGCACGTTTGGACCGAAGGCCGAGAAATATTGTAAGTAGGAGATGTTGCTTTTGGCCTGTTTCGGGGTGTTATGCTTTTTGGCGGGTGGGTTGGCGGGTCTTGGGCCATTCCTGGGAAGGTCTAATACCGGGTAGAAGTGGTTGGGACAAAATCCACGCCGATTTTTTGTTGTTGCTATTTCTGACATTTTGCTCAATGTAGCGTTTTCGGGGGCCTGTTTGGGGGGCTTCCTGGTGTTTGTGGGTGGGTTTCGGGGTCTGGGAGCACTGCTGGCTATGGATACTTTACTTTGCAAGAGGTTTGAAGCAAATCCATGGTGGCAGAGGGGAGTTAGGGCCTAGCTGCAGAGCGCGCGCGGAGTGATTTGGGAAATTTGGAAAAAAATGACTAAGTCCCCATTTTTGTACTTTTGCTCTTTGGCTGTTTGGGGGTCTTCTACTCGTTTTCTCCTGGGTTGACGGCTCTGGGGCCATTGCTGGGAAGCTCTAATACCGGATAAAAGTGGTTTGGACCAAATCCCAGGTGGAATTTTTTGTGTGTTTTTGATGACTTGCTTGCCTTTGAGGTGCTCTTAGGGGGGGTTCCGTCTGTTTGTGGGTGAGTTTCGGGGTCCGTGAGCACTGCTGGGACACTCTAATCTTGATTGCATTTGCTTTTCAGGAAATCCGTGGTGGCAAACCGGACTTATGGCCTAGCTACGCAGCGCGTTTGGACTGAAGGCCGAGAAATATTGTAAGTAGGAGATGTTGCTTTTGGCCTGTTTGGGGGTGTTATGCTTTTTGGCGGGTGGGTTGGCGGGTCTTGGGCCATTCGTGGGAAGTGCTAATACCGGGTGGAAGTGGTTGGGAAAAAATCCACGCCGAAAAGCCTTTTGGCACTTTTTGTAACTTAGGGTTCGTTAGCCCTAGCAGCAGGATTGCATGTGTTTCGGGGTGTTCTACATTTTTGCAACTGAGTTCTGGGGTCTTAGAGCACTCGTGAGAATGTGTAATTTTGGTTGCAAGTCATTTGAAGAAAATACATGGTGGGAAAGGGGGGATTTGGCATAGTTAAAGAAAGCCTTTGCCACTTTTCTTAACTTAGGGTTCGTTAGGGTTAGCAGTATTTCGATTGCATGTGTTTGGATGGGGGGGTTTTCGAGTCTTGGAGCGATGCTGGCTATGGATACTTTTGCTTGGTTGCTTGCAAGTGGTTTGAATGCAATCCACGGTGGGTAAGGGGGTATTTGGGCCTACTTTTACTTTCAAAGTACCTTTTGTCACCAGTTTTCTGCTAGGCCTTGTTTTTTGCGATTTGATTGGGGGTCTTCTACATTTTTGCGACTGGCTTTAGTAAGGGTCTGGGTAGGAGCACTGCTGGGAAGATCTAATTTTGTTCTAAAACACAGTTTACAGTACACCTAGCTTGAGGGGAAAGATCCGCTACATTAATTTGCCCATACTTATTTATCCTTCAAAAGGTGACTCAGACAGAGTACGCACTGTCAAAAATATTGTACTGTCTACTAGGAAAATCAAAGTGTGAGTTTTTGCACTCCACAGCCTACATACCTTATATTTATTTATCAGTGGTGTTGTAATATTATATCACTTCCTGTTTTTCGTTGAATAATTACAGGCCGGGTTTCAGTCTGTGCAATGGGGAAAAAAGGATGGAGTCAGGCTTCACATTAGCGAGCCGCAATTCAGCATCCGCCAGGCAGGGAGTGGACAGGGTGTCTTCTGGTCACCAACATTGATGGACGAAGCGTCAGATGGAATGGAGGAGTGCCGCTAATAAGAGGATTTTTTTTCTGCATGCAACTTACTTACCAAATTCAACAGGACAACTACAACAACATACAGATACAGTATCCATTGTGTTTTTCAAGGACTATGACTGCATGTCTTGGATCTCTCTCTGCTTCTAAATTGATCCTTTAACACATCACTTAGTCCACTCCACTATCACATCTGCACCACACATAGTCATTTGTAAGTGCTCCTACGTAATTCGCAAGTCGCAGCACGCCCCAGCCCGTAGAGGACTGGGATGGCCCCAATGATGAAGCATGTCACCAAGGGGCAACCCTGGTGAGTGAGGGGACACCTAGAAAAAGAGCAATTTCTCCTTTTCTATCTACTACACCTTCCAGACCAACCCCATTGAGTGTTGTGAATGGATTTATAGTGACCAGCAAGGCTCTCAGGTATCTGGCAACAGAGACCTTATGTTGAATATAGTTATCAATAATTCCACACACACCCTGTACTGTCGCATTCTTTCTCCCACAGTTGTCGAAAGTACTACTTACTTTTCACTGACATGCATGCACTAGTGCATGCACTTTCAAAGATTGATGGATAGGTTTCTACCCAAAGCTTTATTTATGTTGAATTGTTTGTCCATGCTGTGCTTTTTTTACAGGGTGTCTTCTGGTGGTGACCAACATCGATGGACGAAGTGTCAGCTGCAATGGAGGAGTGCCGCTAATAAGAGGATTTTTTTTCTGCATGCAACTTACTTACCAAATTCAACGGGACAACTACAACAACATACAGATACAGTATCCATTATGTTTTTCTAGGACTGTGACTGCATTTCTTGGATCTCTCTCTGCTTCTAAATTGATCCTTTAACACATCACTTAGTCCACTCCACTATCACATCTGCACCACACATAGTCATTTGTAAGTGCTCCTACGTAATTCGCAAGTCGCAGCACGCCCCAGCCCGTAGAGGACTGGGATGGCCCCAATGATGAAACATGTCACCAAGGGGCAACCCTGGTGAGTGAGGGGACACCTAGAAAAAGAGCAATTTCTCCTTTTCTATCTACTACACCTTCCAGACCAACCCCATTGA
Source organism: Lissotriton vulgaris (assembly GCF_964263255.1). Classification (NCBI taxonomy): domain Eukaryota; kingdom Metazoa; phylum Chordata; class Amphibia; order Caudata; family Salamandridae; genus Lissotriton; species Lissotriton vulgaris. The sequence continues at coordinate 14,657 of NW_028246717.1, read as the reverse complement.
GTGTTGTGAATGGATTTATAGTGACCAGCAAGGCTCTCAGGTATCTGGCAACAGAGACCTTATGTTGAATATAGTTATCAATAATTCCACACACGCCCTGTACTGTCGCATTCTTTCTCCCACAGTTGTCGAAAGTACTACTTACTTTTCACTGACATGCATGCACTAGTGCATGCACTTTCAAAGATTGATGGATAGGTTTGTACCCAAAGCTTTGTTTATGTTCAATTGTTTGTCCATGCTGTGCTTTTTTTACAGGGTGTCTTCTGGTGGTGACCAACATCGATGGACGAAGCGTCAGCTGCAATGGAGGAGTGCCGCTAATAAGAGGAATTTTTTTTTCTGCATGCAACTTACTTACCAAATTCAACAGGACAACTACAACAACATACAGATACAGTATCCATTGTGTTTTTCTAGGACTGTGACTGCATTTCTTGGATCTCTCTCTGCTTCTAAATTGATCCTTTAACACATCACTTAGTCCACTCCACTATCACATCTGCACCACACATAGTCATTTGTAAGTGCTCCTACGTAATTCGCAAGTCGCAGCACGCCCCAGCCCGTAGAGGACTGGGATGGCCCCAATGATGAAGCATGTCACCAAGGGGCAACCCTGGTGAGTGAGGGGACACCTAGAAAAAGAGCAATTTCTCCTTTTCTATCTACTACACCTTCCAGACCAACCCCATTGAGTGTTGTGAATGGATTTATAGTGACCAGCAAGGCTCTCAGGTATCTGGCAACAGAGACCTTATGTTGAATATAGTTATCAATATTTCCACACACGCCCTGTACTGTCGCATTCTTTCTTCCACAGTTGTCGAAAGTACTACTTACTTTTCACTGACATGCATGCAGTAGTGCATGCACTTTCAAATATTGATGGATAGTTTTGTACCCAAAGATTTGTTTATGTTCACAATTGTTTGTCCATGCTGTGCTATTTTTTCTTGTCTTCCAAAACCTTTCCCAAAAACCCCCGTACCCATCCATTTTTCAAACCCTAACCCTCTTCCCCCGGGCTGTGTGGTTTTGATTGATGTGTGACTAAATTACAGCAATAAATCCACACACTTGCTGGGGAGGATAAGGTGATAGCAACAGGCTGGTGAAGAAATCCGAGGATATATTCTTACTCTGCTTGACAAAGACCCATGGCTAATGTCAAAGAACTTCAACCGAATTAGTAGTTATACTTTACCATTTGTTAGGCTACAATGTGGCACTGTTCTAGTGTACTGTCACCTTCTATATTCTCTATTGTACCGTTGTATTGCTCAGGAGGACAAACCATATTTCATTTTCTTTTTTTTCATAGGCATGCAACTGCCACTGTGTCACACCACTAGTACCACCGCTATGAGGAAATTTTATCTGCCCAGGATCGCCAACCTTATTCGCTGTTTCCCCTGGAGCCAGCCCTGGGTCTAGCCCTACTTTAAAACACAAATACAGGTAAGATAAGCGTTTGGTGGGAGGGAGTACAATGGAGTATTAGGAGAGACGAGTGACTGACGGTAGTACTACTAAGTCCTAGGACTCTTGAATTCACTTCACTTACTCTGTGAGAGGCACTTAGTGTTGAAAACATTTGGGCATTTACACTTAAAGGAAGAAAATGGAACTAAACTTTCAGGAAAACAAAGTTACTGTTAAACCCCCACCCACCAGGCAAGCAGTAAAAAACAGGTATGCTCAGATAAAGTTTGAAAAAGTATATTTATATCCCCAACAAAATAATCTCCCGCAAGACCCTCCCTAACCCCAACGGTTGTCCTTTAAAAGTCCCAAACCCAACTCCCAATTCCCACCCCCCAAAAGTCTCTAAAAAAGGGGCAAGGGACACTATGGGTGGATGCTGTTTACTTTTTGGGCCAGGGCATCATACTCCTGGCGGAGCAAGGCGTGCTCTACGCGGAGCCCCTCCAACACGTTTGTGAAGTGGTGGAGCTCCTGCTGAAGGCGGGACACCCTCAGGGTACTGCGGCGCAGGCGTGCCTTGCAGTTACAATGGCTGTGAGAGGCAGCTGTTGTCCTTGCTGCTCGGCGGTGGTGTTTGGCTTTGGCAGCCCGGCTCAGTCTGGCTGGAGCACTGTGCTGGGTGGCAGCCCGTGGGGGCACGGAGGCCGATGCAGACGATGTTGTTGTTGTGGTCGACTGCACACTTTCGTCGTCCTCCAGGGCCACCAGCCACCGATATTCTGCGACAGTGGTAGCAATCCTCCGTTGCCGGGCCGCTCTAGCCAGCTCCTTCCTCCTTGTTTGTTTGGAAGGAGCATCTATATGAAGAAAGAAAGACATAGTCTGTAACCAATGCTCTTTAAGATTAACTCAATCATTCAGCAGAAATTTGTGTTGCAGTACAACTAGCAACTTGCAAGCGCATTACATAACTATTGAGGCCAGTATCTATCTAACCTCCCACTTCTTCATCCTTGCTCTAACATTAGTGGGTGTTTAAGGAACAAATTCTACGAGCACTATGGACTTCCATTGGAGTCGACTATGAAAGTACACCAGTCTTATTCTTCTTCTTGTCTCTTGTTTAGGAAAATTGGTACGTTATCTTCTGCAAGCCGGCATAATGCCAGCGCAGTGAACTTGCACCCGAGAAAAAGAGACGCACGCCATGATGAGTGACCTAGACTTGCGTTACTGTACCGGTCCGGTACATGCAGGTGGTGAAGCTCTTACTTTTCTATTACGGGTGGCACTGAGAATAATCTGTTACAAGGGCTACTGCTTAATTAATTTAACTTTCACCCTACAGTGCAAATGAGTACTAGAAATGGAAAAATTAAGAAGATAAATAATCTGATTATCTATCACTTCACATGGGATGTTTTTGCTTACATATGGGATGACTTTAGGTACTTTGCTTTTTATTGAGTGACCAGTGATACATCCACACATGAATGACTGAGTACTACTAAACTTATTAAGAGAGGTAGGGAGTGGCCACCGTAATAACCGGATCTATGCTGTGCTTGCAATACAAACTACTGCTACTATTGATGGTAGTATTTGGACAAAATTACAACTTCTTTTCCTTGCCTTTCCTACACTGGAACGGATGTGCGGGTGCTGTGTTACATTCTCTTCAAAGTTACACTTAGTTCATCCACTGACCGTCTACTCTCTCTAGATCATGGGTACTCACAAACTTTCTCTCAGGGGCTAAATTTACAGTGTAGTTTGTGGCCGAGGGCCGCACTGGTGGGGGCGGAGTCAGAAGGGGCGGGGCTAAAGCAAAACGAAAACTTGTGACCATGAGGTTGCACACAGGTCCCTGCAGCAGATGCCTTCATCCACTGAGCCACCAGACCCAGCATTTACATACATCTCTCTCCCTCCTGCTCTCCCTCCTGCCCTCCCTCTCCATCTCTCTCTCCCTCCTGCCCTCCCTCTCCCTCCCCCTCTGTCATCTCACTGTGTGTGTGTCTGTCTGTGTCAGCCTTCAGCCCGGGCTGAGACAGCTTCCTCAACGCGCACACACAGACAGCCACACCAAAGTACTTAACAGGTCTTTAAAAGACCATTAACATATTATTGAGGCTTTGTTTGTTGTAGCGCCCCTGCATCTCCACCCTGACAATCACTGCTTGCCCGGCCCCACAGAGCAGAGGCTTTGTTCTATTTCACCTCTTTGTGGCCCTGCATCTCCACTCTGCTCTGTGGGGGCCGGGGGAGCAGTGATTGTCATAGTGGAGATGCAGGGGCGCTAACAGGTGAAATACAACAAAGCCTCTGCTCTGTGGGGGCCGGGGGAGCAGTGATTGTCTGCAAGGTCTGCGCACCGCCAAGGAAGGCTTGCCGGGCCGCCACCGGCCCGCGGGCCGTACTATGAGTACCCCTGCTCTAGATACACATATGCTATCTAAGTGTCAGATAGTAGCATGATCCAGGTATATTATGGACATATACAGTTTCTGTGTCACCCACCCAGGCTGTTGTCCTTCCACCAATCATTGCTTCATCATTCACCCAGCCATGCATCTCATATTCTTTCCTTCCCAGCCACGTCTTCAATCTCAATAAGTAAGGAATATATAAGAGCTTACCTCTGCCCGCCACCACCACCGTCTGAACTCTCACAGCCGACACTGGAACCGCCGTATCCTCCCCTGAGGAATTGCCCTCCGCCTCCGTGTCGAGCACCACCACCTCCGCGTTGGCCCCACCACCAGATGTTCCACCTACAAAGTACATTTAAGAATGTTAGAATAAACCACTCACTAGTATTTGGTCTAGGAATGAAGACATGTGAAAACAATGTGATTTGTGACTGTACTCTAAAGTAAAAAAAATGTCCCTTTTTCCAGGGAACGGTGTTGTCTTGCTGCACTTTTTGGCACAACTGATGAAGGCTGGCTTTTTAACACGCACCATTTTTCTCCATACAGACAGAAGATGGACTTCTAACAACAAGATCAAGTTGAAACAAGGTGAGAGCTCGGCTCGACCACAAGAAATGTCTTCAATTAATCGTCAGCACTAACCACTTTTCCAGTCTCAGTTAAACGTTTAGTTTTTTTATTATGACTTCATTTTAATAAATGTGTTTACTTTTAATAAAGCTTTTAAACTTAACTAGAGTGACTGAGCGAAAGGCTCCCCCGGTTCTATCATATGCCTCTGAATATATTTCCCTGAAATCCCCCGGTTCTATCATATGCCTCTGAATATATTCCCCTGAAACAATGGAGTTATATGGACTTAAATGAAGGCAAAATACTAAAAAAATTACTGAAAGTTTCTAACTCGACTCCTGTACAGGCACTAAGATTGGAATGTACGATCACAAGCGCCTATGCGACAGCAGTAGCAAGCCTCATTAGGTGGGCCTATAACCTTCTCCATTCAAAAGAGGGTACCCTACGACATTTGCTAAAAGTCGAGACTTTTAGTAAGGACTCCACCTATTTTATTTTCTCTAAAAACATGGGAGAGGCCTTTCGTTTAGCAAAAATCAGTGTAGAAATGCTGTCATCATGGACACCTGTACAACTCAAACTATTCTTAAAAAACTTTTCTCCTAAATTGAGTTATGAGCTTGATCACTCCCACTGTACTAAACTATCTATGTACAAGACTTATGCTGATTCCCAAGAATATAAGCAAAAACAGCCGTATCTGGAATATACCCTCACCCACGGTGCAAGGCGCACGATTATGATGTTGCGCTTGGGTATACTTCCTGTATTATCTTTTACCTCTCCCTGGGGACAAAACAGCTCCTCGCAATGTAACTTGTGCCAGGGGGGTAAACAGAATTTAGAGCATCTGTTCTTTGTATGCCCAAATAAAAATGTTGTCAGTGCAAGGTTAACATGTTTAGAGCCCATATATCGGTCTTGCAGGATTGTCAATGCAAAGGATTTTATTTCTGTGTGCGTTAAGCCACCTAACGAATATGTCTGCTATAGAATTTTTAAATTTTTGAAAATCTCATTGAAAATGTATTAATTTGTATGTAAAAACGAATGTATTTTCTTTAAAAAAAATTTTGTGGTCCTCGAAAGAGTACCGAAACAAAATAAAAACTTTTGACTTGACTTTGACTTTGACTGAGCGAAAGGTTTTGCAATTTTTGCAAGCATGAGTCCGTGCCTCTGACACTTCTTGACTCTGACTCCGTACTCTTGAGCTACGTTGGATAATCATCATTGGGGATCAATCATGGATGAATTCGGGAGGTAAATGACTGTGCCACACTATGTAGTCACTCAGTAAGGACATTGGGGGTTCAAAGTCTGTTATCACAGAGGTATGTGGAAACTCTAACAGCGCCTATTATAATTGATAAGCAATGCACTATTTATTGTCCATAGTTGTTTCTGCAGAAGAATTGTCCCCTCAACAGTAGTGGTATGGATTGTCCTCCTATCCAAACCAAAAGGTAGTATCTTATTCTTTCTTGGTGGTCATTCACATTTTATAGTTGGGAATTTTCAAAGCAGATAGAACACTTCAAAAGACATTATGGACAATCCCAGAGGACTGCACTGCACTAAGTTGATAGAGCTATTGCTGACTAGAATGGGAGTTTCGCCAACCGTGCAATCTTAGTTAGCTACACTGACAGACTAATAAGAATAATCTAGTAATACCACAGTGAGTCATAGTAGAGGCAGGATAAGAATTTAGATACAGTCTACAAGAAGATCAAAGACGATTTTGAAAAAATCAAATGAGGAACGCTAGGAAAAATAGGTAGTAGTCTAAAATGAAAACTTACTTGGGCCAGCAAAGGAGCCCTCGCCTGCCCGATCCTGGCCCTGTTCAACAGCATCCGCCGCCTGCTGCTTCTGTGTCCCCTCGCCCCTGGGGGGAGCTGACGTACAACATGAAAGAAAGAACAGAAAACATGGATGATTGTTGCTTGTCAATGTCAACCAAATCAAACATTTCAAAACAACAATAACAAAATATTTCCGCGAAATTATATTGATTAGGGTTAGTTTTCATTGATTTGCGGACCTGCGACTTCCAAAGTCACGTAACTCACTAAACAAAGTACTGAAAGGTTCACCTAGGACTGGCAGGCAGCAGTCCGCAGGCAAGACGCAAAGTGACAGACAAACTCCATTGTGATTTCAGTCAGAGTCGGTGAAGTAGTGTGGCTCACTGGTTAGAGGCGGCAGACCCGAGAGCAGAGGACGGCCCGGGACCAGGGTTCGATTCCCGGCGCGGCAGGTTTCTGGACCAGGGTCAGCGGACTCGATAATTCTCTCGCCTCGGTGCCCACTCTGATCAGCGATCACACTCGGCAACTCTGGGCATTAGCTTGCCTCATCTTCACTAACGGCCCCACCAGACCGCCGGGGATGCCTGGTCTCACCCTGGAGATACCCATTAAGGGACCATCTCTCAGGGAAGCCAGGAAGGGTTTCGCAGCGGTCGAAGCGCCTTGGGACCCTCCGGGTAAGTAGTGCGCTATATAAATGCCTATACATTTACATTTACAGATCAGTGACAACACTAACAGTTGCCTGCTACATAACCAGTCATTTAAATAGTCAAACTATCAATCCACCGCCACTATTTTTCTTATTGTCAGGGGTACAAAGGAAGGGGCAGATTTAAGCCCCTTGCGGCTCTTTTGCTCCGTTCTTGCGTGACTTTTGTGACGCAGCAGCTAAACAAAAGAGGCGCCATGGTGCGGCGTATAATATTATAACAACGTGACGCATTTGGGAGATGCATCCCGTTATAAAGCCCTGCGCCATCAGGGGGCGTTCCGGCGCAAGGGAGGGCATTCCTGCGCTGGAACACATCCTAAAAGTGGCTGAGGGAAATCTACAAAATTTCAATCAGTCACCTTTAGGACAATGATGCGTCACACAAACCCTGCACCTGCTTGAAGCAGACGTACGGCTTGACCCAGCATTGGGGAGATAGGGTACCCCAGAGCATTGCTGGAGCTGCGCCATCGTTGCGACGCAACTCCAGCAGTAAAGCTTTGGTGACGTTTTGGGCCCATGGTGCGCCGCATTGCAAATACGGCGCACCATGTTTGGTGGTGGTAGCGGGCCGCACAATTACTGGTGCATCCCTGCTACTTTGCAGGGATGCAACGGTAATTGCAATTCTGCCCCTTAGGGGCATACTTACTTACGCGTTCTGGCGCATCTCCAGAGATGCGCCAGATCAAATGCGTCACGCAAAACTACCCTTGCGACACGGCAGATGCGCCTCATTTACAATGCGGCGCGCCCTGGCGCAAGGGTAGGCACTTGCGTGACGCATCTCGTCACGTAAGAGCGGCGCATCGCTGGAGTCACGTCGCCAACGCAATGCAACTCCAGTAATGCTCAGGGCCACCCAATACTTAACATGCTGTGTCAGTCCTTACGCCTGCTTCAAGCAGGCATAAGGAATTGAATTGACGTAGCAGCGTCGCAGAAGTGCCTGCGTTAAATCTTGTAGATTTCACGCAGGCACTTTTGCGAGGCGCACAGCCGCAGGACCGCCCACCCTGAATACTAGGAACACATCCATTGTGGCGCAGGCCCATGGCTTTATAACGTGACGCATCTCCCTAGATGCGTCACGCTGTAAATGACTCGCAGGGATGCGCCACGTTTACGCCGCTGTTGCGTCACGCAAGGCAACGTAAACGTGGCGCAAGGGGCTTGTAAATGTAATCTGCCCCCTAGTGTCTAGCATTACACAGTTCTGTAAAGTACACTCATACATAATTGTTACTCAGGCCAATGAGACCACAAAATAGAAAACAAATAAGCATAGTAGCAACGCCACTGAGAAGGAGAGCAGTGCACCTGAAATGCACAGAAGATTTTGAAATATAATTTAACTACAATGTAATCGTCAGCAGCATTATTGGCTTGCTCCATGTAAAAAACAAATATTTGCAATACAACAACACAGAGCAGGAGAAAACATAGTAGTGAGTGATGAAATAGCTACTACTACTCACCAAGCCCGGGGATCTCCAAGCCGAGCTGGTCCAGCAGGTCGCGCTCCCTGTCCAGGACGTCCGTCCAACGGTGGGTGACCTGGCTGTAGGTGCGCTGGACCCCGGAGAGTTGGGACATGGCCCAGCACACCTTCTCCCACCGCTTCCGGCGCTCCCGGATGTTGTAGCCGGCCGCGATCCTGCTGCCTCCCGCGATGGTCCTGGGCAGGCGGCGCTGGACGAAGTAGACCAGCGCGCCCACTTCCTCCGGGCTGAAGATCTCCCGTTGGGTCACCTGCTCCCCCCTCAATCGCCCGCATGCTGTCCTGGCACTGGGTCCAGGACTCCTCCTCCCCGCCGCCGCTGCGTCCCTCAAGTGCCTGGGCAGCTTCACGGTGCCTGGCTTTACCATGGTCTGGGCAGGTAAGGTAGGAAGTAGAAAATTAAGAAGGAATAGGATAGGGAAGAAGAAAAGAAAAGAGTTTAAAAAGTAGTTTAAAAGTAAACAAAAATAGCAGAAAAGACAAAAATATACAGCTAGGAAAAGAGAGGGATAGATAAGAAGCAAAATCGTTTGAAAAAAAACTGAAAACAAGCAAAGGATGGCAAAGATAGCAAGAGGATAAACACCATGCCCAGACACAGGAAATGTATGAAAAACAAGATGGCCGCCCGTTCACGAGCGCGAAAGTAAGTTCGCACGCAATTTTCCTCGCGATCTCGTGCAAACTTGTACTCGCAATGCTCTTACCTCGCGAGATTATACGTAGCGGGAGGAAACGGAAATACGTCACGCAAACAAAATGGCCGCGCCCGTACTCGACCTTGGGGTAAATTCGCGTGTTGCGCTGCAAGCGGCTCGCGAATACTGCAAAAAAACTCGCAAAATAACACGCTGCAAAAAAAATTTAAAGCTCATTCGCACGAATTGGCGGCTTCCGTGGTCGGTTTCGCACGACGCCGAGCCTCGCAAATAGCGCGAAACTACCGAAGAACGATTTTTGCAAAAGCAAAACAAATGAGCAGGTGCAAAAGGTCAATCTCATGATTTGTAACAATTCCCTGTTGTGCTTCCTGAGGGGGCCCTCCAGAATTCGGTTGCCTGCTTGCAACAATTGTGTGACCCTGCTATGACCTTAACTGTATGCCACAAAGGTCCTGACTCCTGATTTACAGCTAAGGGAGCAGACAAGCAGGTGCCAGGCTGGAACTTCAAATTCAGTGACACATTAATTAGCCCCTACTTCATTATTGTCAGTTGGGGCAGGGCAGGTGTTGTTAATAAACTAACCCCAAATTAATTCATGTCAGTTGAAGCAGGGCAGGTGTGCTTGCTTTTCCCCCCATCTTCTACAGTGATGATGTAACAGAGGGTGGCATTGATGTAACAGAGGGTGGCATGGGTCAAAGAGAGGGTGGCAGTGGTGAAACAGAGGGTGCTGGGAGGCTGTGATGATGAACCAGACGTAGAAACAACATAGTCGCGACCGTTGCGAGTCGATAAGTAAGTTCACAATTGCAAACTACTACCAAATCCTCACGAACTGGCAGAAACACTTGCGAACACCAAAAAAATGCTAATTCGCGGATTTTGCGGATTGCGAGTTCGCAAATCCGCAAAATTCGCGAACGCGAGATTCGCAAAATTCGCCCATACTTAAACTTGAGTATTCAAGGAAGGCCACCAATAATTTTCTCTGATTTTTTCACATGTGGCGGTGACTCCTAAATGTCCTGTGTGTGCAACTGATATGAGATTATTCCTAAGAGACGACGGAGGAATAAAACAACCATTTATAGTACAAATGTCATTTTCTAGAGATAATTCTGAAGATACTTGAGCATAAGGTCTTACATTTTGATGAACATTGCGAATGGGAGGCCAACCCTTGACAATTAAATTTGAAATTTTCTTTAAATCATGATCAGTGGAAGTGGCTTCAAGCCAATCTTTTTCAGATATAACACCATTAGATGGAGAAGAAGCATCAATAGAAGCCACAACACAGTCAAATTCATCAACAGTATCATCAGTTGAAGGTAAAGATAGACAATAAAGACAATGCACTCTGACATTTTTACCACCTTGTATGTATTTGACAGTAAAATTGTACTCTTGCAATTTTGAAAGAATACGTACAAGACGAGCAGAAGCTTTGCCTAAACCGTCTCCTTGTAAAAGATAAACGAGAGGTTTGTGATCGATGTACAAAGTAAAAGCATTACCCCAAAGATACGTTTTAAACTTTGAGACAGCCCAAACACAGGCTAAAGCCTCTCTTTCATTTGTTGAATATTTGAGCTCTGCGTCAGACAAAGATCTTGATGCAAAAGAAACTGTATGATCTTTACCCAAATTTTGTTGCCCAAAAACTGCACGAAGACCATTTAAACTGGCATCATCAGTGACTGTGCAATGATGACCATGGACAAATGGACTGAGTGCAGGAGCATTAACTACTAGCTTTTTGATATTATCAAAAGCAGCATTTGCATCATTGGACCAAACAAAATGAGTCCCTTTTTTGAGAAGAGTTCTCAAAGGTTGAACAAAAGAAGAGTACTCAGGTACAAAGCAAGCATAATATTCGCAAAGACTTAAAAAAGATCTAAGGGCATTTTTATCATTGGGAGGCAAAGCTTTGAGAATGGCTCCAACATTGCAAAATTTTGGTTTAATTCCTTCCTGATATGCTTGAACATTTTCAATATCTTTAAAAAGAACATCCATGACTTTTTGGAAAACTGAGGCTGCCGAGGCTAAGCCAAAAGGCAACCTCAGAAATTTGTAGGCTCCGAAAGGAGTAACGAAAGTGGTAAGTTCTTGAGAATCAATATTAAGGGATATTTGGTGATATGCAGATCGGAGATCGATGCTAGAAAAATATTTAGCATGACCAATGTTAGAGAGCATATGTTGGATGTGGGGAAGGGGATGGCAGTCTACATTGATATTGCTTTTGCGACCTGAGGGCCACACATAGACGAAGATCTCCATTTTTTTTTTTTGAAAGAACAATGGGAGATACCCACTGAGAGGAATCATTAGTGGTAATGATACCATCTTCAGTGAGTCTCTCCAATTGTTTTTTAAGATCGTTTCTGACACTGATGGGAACAGGTCTGACCTTGTGGATAATTGGTGTAGCATTAGTTTTGAGCCTCATTACATGTTCAAAACCTTTGATAGTGCCAATTTTACTACTAAATACAGAAGGAAATAATTTTTTAAGCAAATCAATGGGAGAAGAATTATTGTCAATAGTAAGAATGGGAGGATTTGAGGGAGTGTCAGGCCTGGCGGTGAATCCGGGGAAATCTGTGGGATTCTTCTTTAGAGAAGATATGCACTCCTCTCACATTCGATTTGGAACGTGTCCGATACCGGTAACCCCGGACTCTTTCAGGTACCTGGGCATAAAAATCTATAGGAAACCGGCTGACCAAATTGATGGGAACATTAAGAGTGCCATTGCACGGCTACGGAGTAGCGTAGGCTACTGGACGTCGCTGCCGCTATCGGTGATGGGCAGAGTTGCCATATCAAAAATGATAATGTTGCCCAGTCTGTTGATTACCCTTATCTAGGGTACAGGCAGAAGGCGCATTAGTTTGCGTAAGCTTCAACTGGGAACCAAACTAGGGGGACTGGGTGTACCGGATTTTAAAGGATATTTTTATGCCAGCTAGCTACAGTGGCTGTCGTATTGGGTGGCCAGCAAAACTCTTCAGGAGATTGCCTACACGAAAGAGCGCATTGATCGTGGGGAACTTCACTCTCGGTTATTACCAAAAGCCCAGATACCCCCTAACTGCCCTCCCCTGTTGCACACGGCGCTTCTGTGCTGGAAAAAAGCCTTAGCCTATACATCATCAACACCCTCCTACGCGAAGAACATACCAATATTGGGCATTCCGACACCACAGGGTACTCTTACACGTGCCGCACATCGGACCTGGACGAACCATGGTATAGACGAGGTGGGTACCTTTTTCTGAGACGAGACATTGTTAGACTTCGACTCCTTTGCGCAGATTACGGGAGCCCCTCCGCGCACGTACTTTTTACACGCCGTGACTTCACATTATATCAGGACCATGTGGGCACCCCTACATTTGCAACCTACACAACACAAACTGGTATATTTGCTGTATTATATGGACGAGGGGGAACATCTGGTTCATTGGTTTTACACAGGGATTAGGGAACACGCGGCAGTTCCGCTCACAGCACTCAGAGTATCCTGGGCTCAGGATACTGGTCTAGAGATAACGGATAAAACCTGGCAGCTGATACTAGAACACCCTAAAAGGGTATCACGCAATGCCAAATTTCAGTATATTCAAACGATGGTACTTCACAGGGCATACCTCACACCTAAAAGAATCCACCGTATGTTCCCGGACTCCCCCCACTGTTGTCGCCGCTGCCAAACCGAAGAGGCTGATTTTCTTCACATGTTGTGGTCCTGTCCACGGTTATTGCCCTATTGGAACGACTTATGTAAGATCCTCCATAAAATAACACAATTACCTGTCCCGTTGGAACCCTTGTCCTGCCTGATAGGGATGCGTAAGAGGTCAAAGAACATGGAAGGTTAAATTGGTTAAATTGAGTTTTATTGATCTGGCTATGCTTTTAGCGATTAGATGCATAACGATGAGATGGAAATCCCAGAGGTCTGTTATGGCCGGATTTTCTGCTCAGCCCCTGGGGGCCCCTCTAACCCAGCCAGAACGTAACCACATCCCTCTTCAGGACCATCTATCCAGGCACCTGGGTACCTACCTGAGGATGGGGAACTCGCAATATACAAGCTCATATTATCAGAAACACCACTAAATCTATAGGGATACTAAGAATACTCACTGATTACTAAGGATATCCATGCCTTACACCACACTCATACCTTATAGTCTCGCGGCCACTCAGACCCAGACTAATCTACCCTGGGGCAGATATGACACACAATCTGGCGTGTCTACACACGTGGGTCTGCAGCCCCAGTGCTCTCCTTTTTCCAAACGGTTTACAATCCGGCAAACCTCCACGTTGGTAATCCCCCCCAACGCTCTCACTTACACACGGGCCGCAATCCGGCAGCCCTACACGCTGGTAATCCTCCCCAGCGCTCTCATTAACGCCGTATATCAACGACGACCACATTCCTATGAACACCTTCAGTTTTCTGTCTCTTCACTAAGGGTCTGCTACTACAATAATATTATGGGATAGCCGAATTACTTAGTGTCAACAAATTCCCTAGCTCAAGGGCTCCCTGTTCTCACCTATTTATTCAGACTTACCGGATCAGGGGCAGCATCTGTTCTGGCTGTCACTTGACTAGGAGAAAAAGGTTACCTATGCTTTGGAACAGAAGACGCTGTTTACAGGATTATGGGATGGTGTACTAACTTTGTCCCTTAGTTGCAGGTCTCCTATCTCCCTAATTATTCACTATTACTTACCTGATCAGGGGTAGCATCTGTTCAAACAGTAATACTGGCTAGGAAAGGGGATTACCCTCACTGTATGGGGACAAAGATATACACACTATGTGATTGAGTTATTCCCTGATTTAAGCGCTCCTACTCCCTTCTGAAGACAGGCTAGCTTTATCATAAAAAAAACTCATACACACTGATTCACTAATTAATGGGGAAGTTTATTGTAACAATAATAAAGTACACATACGCAAAACTATGGGGTCTCTATAACTAGCAGTAACTTTAACACACCGCTGAAAGAAAAGAATTAGACATACAATTTATCTGCGGGGTAACAGGAACTTTTAATACACCGCTGAAAGAGAAAAGATTAGACATACAATAGCCTAGGGAATAAGAACAAGATTAAGGTGTAAGTGTAAAGGGGACTAGTTCAGACTACCTCACCTATTAGAAGGAAGATTTCTCTCTGCCTCTGGTGGGATTAGGGCTCTCTCTGTCTCTCCCTCCTTCACCACATCACCACGCCTCTGGTTCAATTGCTCCAGCTGACAGCCTTCTTTGATGCTCTCTGCACTGCTCTCTCTCCTCATCTTCAGCAATCGTCTGCCTTCTTTCTCCATTCCAGAACTGCACTCTATTCTGCAGCTCCAGCAGACATTCTTTTCTCTCTCCAAGCTGAACTGAGCTCCAAGCTGAACTGAGCTCTAGGCTGAACTGCACACAAGCTGGAATGAACACTCCTCCTCTCCTGTAGCTCGCTAATATGGAAGCTTGTCCTTTC